>NC_066619.1:139268449-139384805 GCF_025201925.1 Gopherus flavomarginatus | reverse complement strand
CCCTGCCTAATGCAGCTGCCATCTTGTCCTTAAGATACAGCATGTTACAGTCCCTGTGTTTTCTCTGTCATGGAAAATTTCTATTTGTTCAATCTCTGGGCCCAATTCTGAGACGTGCTGAGCACCCACTAGTTCAGTGGGAGATCAGGGTGCTCAGGACCTTGCAGGAAGCAGTTAGTGCCTCTCAGGGTTAAGCCCTTTCTTTGATGTTTTTCCTTGACCTGAATGAAAACAAATCTAGACTGAAGAGTATGTTTTACTCTGTGAGTATGAGCATGAAAACATCGTTCCTGTGACTTAGAATCACCTTTGTCATACCCTGTGGTGGTTCGTTACCTTATGTAAGTTTTTGTGTTTAGGTAACAACTATAGCACCTCTGCCTTGTCTATTTATGTCCTTCTGCTTGTACGTCAGTCTGTGTTGTGTCCTGTCTGTCATATCAGTGCACTTCCATTTTCTCATACATTATACAAAGAAGTATCTGACAGATGTTCAAGGAGCAGGTTTACACCATACAGATTTATACAGTAGGGAGACTCGATGCATTCTGATTCACATATTTAGCATATCTTTTTGAAAATCATAACGTTTCAACATAGAAGATAGTTTAACATTTCATTATTTTGCAAATGTCAGTTGCATACATGCTGTAAATATCTGTGCATTTGACCATCACCAGCATGAATACACAGTCAAGTATTTGAAAACAATCACCTTGCTAGGTATGAAATTGTTCTTTTGTGTAAGGAGTTGTGTTGAAGGATTGCCATGTTGTCAGACATTCAGATGAATATAGGCCAAGATGAGCTTGTCTTTTAGCCAAAAAGTTCCCCAAGGTTGGAAAGTCCCTCGAGGGAAATTAGGATTAAAGGGGTTTATTTGATGGCCCTTACATGTTATCTAGCACAGTTTTGGTCTAACAGGGAGATGAAGCTGTCCATAAAAGGAAAAGTACAGGCAAGCTTGACACAGACCAAGAGAGAGGAAAAAGAGAAGAAATGATGTGGGAAATATGCCATGAATTTTGTTGTGGTGCCATAATTGTTAGATGAACAGTAGGCGTAAGGGAAATATAGAAGATAATTATTTAGACCTAGTTTGAAGATCTGTTATTTTCTAAAAGGTATTTATGGACTGGACAGCCCAACAGCGTTTGGCATTTTAGAAAATCTCTAGCTTTGTGAAACAGTTTTTATGATGGTGGCAGTGTTACCTGGGGTTCTTTCAACCCAAAGCTCTTGGTAACTTTTACTCTCTGCGAGGTGGTGTCAGAAAATAAATCTGGGGAGACACGGCCATCTGACCGATAGATGGCTGGCAGAACCAGGACTACACAAGAGTGCTTTCACTTAAAGCTAAGCGGCAGCCCGTCTGCCGCTGGGGAATGCAAGATGCATCCAGAGGGAGAGTCCCATCCTGAAGAGTCCCACTACCTCAAACTTTTCCCCTTATTTTATACATTAGTAACACAATGACATGTCCCTTAAAGAAAATTTGTTAAGCAAGCAGTTTCAGTGGTCAAGAAAGAGGTTTTCTTCTGATTGTTGATTAACCAGGTGTGGGTTTTTCCCAGAGTTTGCAGCCTTGAGGTCCTAATAGATATTCCTGAGGGCACATCCTACTCTTCTAAAATGCATGTATCAGCAACTTCAACCCAATTCTTATCAAGAAGGACACAGGGTCAAGCTGCCCTTTCTGTGGCACCCAAATCCCCCTTCCCTCCTGCCTTGGTCAAGCTAAGGCTGTTCCATGGCTACTTTATGGCCTGCTGACTTGGCTGCTCTTAGCAATAAGCAATAGTGGTTTAAGGCACTTTACTGATTCTGAAATCTGAAATCTCCCCGTACAGCAGGACAAAAAACATTACAGTGTCAAGTGGAATGGCGAAAACATCCTCCCCAAAACCAAAACGGTGGAACAGTAAACTGGGTGCCTTGTATAAATATATAGCGATAAACATGAAGAAAAAAGACACTAAAAATTGTGAAAAAAAACCACCACAAGAAAAATATGTATTTCACTTTCTGTGTTTTTTGACAGGTGGGATATGAATTTCCTCCACGGTTAAGAATCAAAAACAGATCCAAAAATCAGTAGGTGTGCTTCTTCCAGGTCCAGTTATAAAGTAGCCAAAATCTCATGAGCAGGTCTAAAAATGGGATTTTTTTTTTAATGAAAAGAGTTGGTGCCACCTCTGGCCTTGCTGACTTTCTTGGTTTCCTGTAGATGCCAACAGACTAGGCAACAACAGTCTATTTGGATGATCTACATCTGCTTTTTCTATCCTATGCTTTTTCCCAGTTTAGTCATTACTGATGGGCAGTTTACATAAAGCCTCTGAAGACAGTATGTAAAAGTGAAGAGTTAAAATGGCCTGCTTGAAGAGAGGTTACATCAAGTTGCTTCTATGCTTTGGCTGGGCCAATGTTTTTCTTGCCTATTCTGTCAAAGTAAAGTGTCTACATTTTATATGCTAACCTCTAGTGTTTTCATTAGAGCAATTTTCCCCCCTCAGCAGGTCATCCAAGTTTGGGAAATAAAGAAAAACCATGATGCTACTTGTTTGTATTATAGTGTAATATACCACCATTTTCAATCTTGTGTGGCACATTATCGAATGCAATAAAGTATGGGATCCTATCTGGGTTAGCCTCACTCCATATCGGTTTTGCAGTTTTGACATCAAACTGATTTGCCTTGGTGCTTCAGAACAGTTAGCGTGCACTCTGCTTGATCTTTGCTTTAGAATTAGGCAAGGAAAAGTGGTCAGACAAAAGGATAAAATAAGATGGCATGGATATGGAATTGACAATTTTGCCATTAGTCAAACATGCAGCATTTTTAGTTCATGGCCATGCACATACATTATGCCCTGTGCAGAAGATGACAACTATGTATTAGCAACTTGGAATGCATTAGCTGGTGCATAGCTTTGCCCCCTTGTTTGTGAACAACATTTCCTTGGGCAATGTAGTAGTGTGGGGCATCTGGACTGCACTGTTTAACATTCTCTTGAGCACTAGATAGATACCCTGTACTTGGGGAAAGGATCACCACACCTTATTCTGGCCCTGTATCTGCCTAGTCCTGAGAACTCCCAAGTTATTGCTTTGTTAGGTGGAGCACTTGGTTTCCATTGCTATTAGTCATTAAACTACCCTAATTATCCAAGGATCCAGGATTGTTCATTCTAATCCAATGTGTTCAAATACATTTGAAAAATTTGGTAAAAGGTTGTAAATAAGGATTAAAAACAAATCAACACTTGAGCTTTTTTTCTTAAGCTTGAGAACATGCTATACATTGTACATCTTAAGTTCATCTACTGCTGCTTATCTACCACATGTCATCACTGCTTATGACATTAGAAACAACTTGCTATGGAAGTTATTAGGTCAGAGAAAGGGGAAGATTATGGTATGCAAATATCCTTAGCAAGAAAATGAGGCAAGAAATACAGAACACATGGGGCCAAATGGTGCCACCTCTCAACAAATCTAAAAAAACTTGCTTTGGGTGGAATATTTAACCCCTTAGCCTGCTGGGTTGGCATGGAATAGCTGCACTGGTGCTCTTGTGGTACAGACAAATGGGGTTCCTATACACCTCATACGTTGGTTGTCACCTACTGCAGCACAGACCTGTCTAGTGGCTACACCCGCAGCCCTCCATTCTGTTGCAGAGAAAGGCACGACAGAGTCCAAGAGGCATAGAGACTTCCCAGCACACACCCTGCTTTCAGCACAGTACAGCTATTCTGCTTATATTCTGCTTTCATTTATAAACAGAGGGTAGGGCAGCATGTGTGACTTAATGTAGTGGTTAATTAGTTTCTAAAATGTTTGGGAGGTTTTCTACTCTAGGAGGTGCCAGCTTTCATTCTTTTACACAGCAAAACTGAGCAAAATTGAAAAACATGTCATCTGAACTTGTGGGGTCTTGCCCAAGAAAAGCAAGTATGTCTTAGACCACTTCACCTATTTACATAGTAGAGACAGTCTCCCTTTGTACAGCTTATAGCATATCTAGAGTATCTTATATCCTGAGATGCAGGACTGAAGGACATAGGCCTGGGAAAGACTTCTGTAACCACATTTTCAGTGTGTATATTTTCCTCACATAATGTGCCTGAACTGTTTTAAGCATTTTGCTCAATTTTACATAAGGTGGTTACATCTTTACAAAAGGAAATATGATCTTAAGTATAATGTACATGTACAATGTAGCATGTGCAATATAAAGTGATGCTTCATGGCCAATGCAATGTTATAACAAATATATGCATATGGGACTCAGTTATGGCTCTAAGAGTGGGAGGGGAGCTGCACTGCCTGAGTGGTGGAGGTACAGAACGTCACACCATGAAAATATTCCATTTCTTCTGGGAGGATTAGACCCTCAATAGCTGAACACATCTTTATGAAACTGTCGGTCAGAGGCAGCAGTGGCCCTGGCCTTGCGGCCAAGCAAGTCAGTACATAGAGCTTTCCTCTGGGTGTCTTCTTATGGAAAGGACCAGAATATCCACGGCTACATGCTGAAATGGAAGCTCAATTACGGGGAGTGGGTAGAGTGGGGCCTTGATCTGGTCATATTGCACCTGGGAGCCATACAAACTCTTCTTCAACGTCTAACTTCTTCATTACCCCTACAGTGCAGAGGAGAACCTCCTGACAATCATTCCATCACATTGTTTTTAAGCTGTGCTACGTAGAAGAACCTTTTAATGTTCTTAAGAGCTATGTGATGTTATCCATCATCTATGACTTTAGGTCTTCCTGTGGGAAAGCCAAGCACAGGTAGATAAAAAGGGAGGAAAACACAACTAATACATCCCCACTTAAGCTCACCCTTATCATCTCACTAGCAGGCAGGAGGAAACAGTTTGCCCCACTTTCATCATAGAAATAGATGATGTGATGGCTTCTGCACAGAACACAAAATCTTTCCACACAGAGCACCCAAGTGGCTGCATCACTTCTAGGGCCTAGTCAGACCTGCCTTCCAGTCCCTGTCAGTGTGGTTCCATTACAGCCACCTTGCCAGGGCTGCCCCAGGCTTGAACAACGGGTGCCGGGGGTGGAAAGCTTCAAGTAATAAGAGTGACAAAAAGAATGGTCTCATTCATATACTGCATTTGCTTTCAGTACCCCGCAACATCTTCCCCTGGTATTTCACCCTGGTGTGGAATACAGATGCCCAACACCCCTGGAAAGTCATGGGAGAATGGGGAGCATAACCCAGGACAATCTGGTGGCTCTGGTAAGTCTATTTTCTCTGCTTTGCAGAGTGTCTTTCAAAAATTTGAAGCTAAAATCTCAAGTTTCTTATAAAAGTGCAGGAAGACTTGGGAGACTCTAACCAAATTAGTATGCACAAAAATGTTTTCATGGATTTTTCATGTGATTTTTCTTATTTAATTTCAGTGTTTTCTTCTAGAATTAAAACACATTTCCCTGCCATGATGGAAACTCCAGCACAAAAGTCTGTGCTAGGGCTTGAGAACCAGACAATGAAATGTGACCACAGGAAGTGAAGAGAATTAAATAAACTAGAAGAATGTTCCTGCCCAAACTGAGGAGAAGGCAAATGTTAAAAGAGAAGGAACCAGCAAAAATGGTGAACACTGAATTTTATTTTATTTTTTAATTATTTGAATTCTTTCATCCCAGGGACACAATTGGTAAAAAATACATAATGGGACTTCTCTGCATAACCTCCTTCTGACCACATTATAAATCATAGTCATCCATGTGGGTACCTCTCTAGCATGTTACTATACTAATTGCTCATCCTGTTTTATAAATTAGTCTCAATTTTTCACTATTGTCACTATTGGAGTGATCAACAGGACATGATATTCACACTTTCCAACTGCAACTATTCATCAGCTACAGTATGTATATAAAGACCTGGAAATAAACAATGAGTTAAGGTTTCATTTTCTCAGAGCATTCTAGCTCCTGTGGTTTCACAGAAGGAAAATACCGATGGTTTGTGCTGTCTACATTTTAAATGTGCCTTCTAAATTGGAAGAAATGGTTAAAGTTGAGATTTGCCAATATTTCTGGCAGGACTAACTCTTTCCTCCCATATTTACTTCCTCCATGTCTAGCAACCTTTAAATATTCCTAAACTATTTCTGTCTCTTAAATGAAGGAGTTTATGAATAGGAAGTGTACTGGCTGATGACTTTGAGGTCTTTTCCGTACCATTTTGGAATTGTGGATGATCTTCTTATATTATAAAAATTAATGTATGATAAAAAGGCTGTATGTGTGTGGATCCAGCATGAGTTAGCAGGGTTGTGTACTGTCATGGGTGGTCACTTTCACAAAAAAGGAGGAGGAAACGTAGTAAAAACTAGAAAACAGCAAGAAAAACAGAAAGAAAAACTCTGAAACCTCCAAGAAGGAAAATGTTGTAAACAGAAAATGATCAAAGAAACATTCTCCAACCAAATACTTAAATTCAGAGACATGAAGGAAAGACACAACAATCTACATAGGAGCCTCAACAAACTCCAGGCTCAAGGTTCCACACAAAGAAAAGGACTGTATAGACATCATCACGACCTCCAGGTGTTTGCTGCATGTTTGCCTCACACTGCTCTTCTCCATTGAAATCTCATCTCAGCTCTGTACCATGCTTCACTTCCAGCAGAACAAAGTGAACAAAGAGAGCTTGGAGCTTCTGAAGAAAATGAGCGGAATTTTCCCCTCACAATGCATACGTGAAAGGACAGCTTTCAAACCCACCCAGGAAGTTTCCCAACTCCCACTGTTCCAGAAGGATAATGCCAAGATGGCAATGCAAGAGATCCTCCAAGAGATCTTCAACATCTTTAGCAAAAACCTCACCCAAAGTACCTGGGATGGGATTTCTATAGTCAGGTTCCAAAATAGACTTTACCAGCAAATTCAGCAGCTGGAGGCGTGTTTGAAAGCACAGATGGAGAAGGACTTAACCAACCCAGAAAGTGAGGACCTCCAGCACACCAGTTGGAGAGTGAAACAATACTTTCAGGGGATAGATGCTTTCCTGAAAGAAAAGCAATACAGCCTGTGTGCCTGGGAGATCATTCGCGTGGAAATACCCAGATGTTTTGTACTGACTGACAAACTCAACAGAAGCCTTAGTAACTAAGGTACAGTACCAAGCTTTTCCCTGTAGTTAATGACCTAACATTAGTATAATTTTTACAGCTGAACAGAGATAGTGGATATTTTATATCAGAGGGGTAGCCGTGTTAGTCTGGATCTGTAAAAAGCAACAAAGTACACATATGTGGAATCCTCAGGCACCTCACCAGCACTCTGGTCATCAGATAATGATACTTTCCTCCCTCCCACACCACAAAGTACTCTAACTTCGACATATGTAGTGTGTTTCTATGATTATCATCATTGCTATTAATTAATCTGTCCCCATGAGAACTATTTCTAGTATTCCAAGGTTTGAGAAGCTTCCTAGAGACTTTTAAAAAATATTGACATACTAAATGACTTGCGAGCTTATGTGTGGAAAAGTTATTTTCATTTAAGGTTTTGAGATCAATTCAATGAAAATTATATTTTTTCCCTTTGTGTTTCAACTATTTCCTATTTCATTTCAGCTCTGGATGCTGCAACTACTGAGGTTAAAACAGGAGGATGCAATGGAATCCCTCGTCTCTGCTGATTCTTCCCACAGTCATTTCTAACACTCCATAACGTTTGACGTATTATGCAATACATTCACTCTATTATGGAATTTCAACTGCACAAAGTACATTTCATGTGATAATATTCTGTTCATTTACTCAGTGTTTAAAATGAAAAATGAAGGATATTGATGCAAAATAGTTACAAGACAATTAAGAATTTTAAAAGAAAGGGTTGGACCTTAAACATTGTTGACATTATGTGTTTGCTATATATTTCTATGGTTCAACTCTTCTCTGATCAAATCTCACCTCTGAACTGTAACATGAAGTATAACCACAGTTAAACAGCATAACACGTGAACTGGAACAGCTTCCAAACAAAGAGGTGTGGATAATTTTCCTATAATGTCAGAACAAAGAGAGATTTCAGGTGGCACCAAGAGGTTCTCAAGTTCTGAGTGTCCCTGACAATCCAAGAAATCTTCCAACATATTTCCTGCTGCTTTTGCAAAAATCTCTCCCAAGCTACCTGAGATGGGAGTTCCATTCAGAGAGTCCAACATAGACTCATCAGCCAGCTGGGCATCTGGAGACATGTTTCGTTGCAATGATGGAATGATGGACTCTCTAACAAGGAAGGAAGAAAGGACTTTCAGCTCACCAGGATGAAAGTGAAGAGATATCAATTATTTCCTAGCAGAGAAGCAGTTCAGCCTCAGTGCTGGCAAGAGAATCCAAGTGGAATTAGAAAGTTTTCAACTATAGGACAAACTCACAAAGTTTAGATATTAAAATACCAACCTTTTAAAAAATACTAACTGAAATAAATTAATATTTTATACATGATGTAAAATGAGATGCAGTGGAATTTTATAAGCTGTTGCTACTATTTATTCTATTTGTGCATTGTGGAAATATATTCAGATCATTTTACTGGATTTGTAACACTATATTTATGTCAGTTTACTATTTATTTATTCTTATTTATGACATCATAGGTATTTATTGCTTATAAATAAAATATTATATCATGCAAAATGGGAGCCTCCAACAGTAGTGATTTGTATTAAACACCTATATAAACAAAAACAAACCCCAAACCAAACCAACTCCAACTCTGTAATTGTTCATCCTTAAAACTCCAATTCCAGAAAGTACTTAAGCACATGAGACCCATCCCACTGAAGTTCGTGCTTCAAGCTGGGAACACACTTAAATACATTGATGAATCTCAAGTTCACTGGTCTTCCACATGAAAAAAATATGAACTGTGTAATAATTAGTCTTTCCACTGTAACAGACCAGACGGGTCTCTACCCCTTTTTTTCTCTTCTCCCCTTTACTAGATTATTTTTTCCCAACATCGGTAGTTGTGGATGGTTGGTGTAGAAGATGGATATGTAAGGAGAGGCTAGTTTGGTGTTCTCTCCCTACCAGTCAAGTTTGCATGCCCTGCCAAAAACACACCAATTAAACTCATTTGTAACCAGCCTATCTATACCCCCGCAAAATCAGGTTGGCCTGCATTCACACCCCCAACCTAAAATCAATTACAATTCCATGTATCCAGCTCGTCTCCACAATATATTTACAAGCAATCGTCCCCCCTTTAAGTGTGTGTGCACATGCATTCCCAGCAGATTTGCATGTCCTCTCCTTCCCCGCAGCTGACTCCTTTGTATGTGCCTAGCCTAGACTAAATTCATTCTTGTGTGCCAGACAGCATAGCTCCTGATAGCTGGGTCAAGTGCACCCTCCCCCAGGGCTGCCCAGAGGATACAGGGGGCCTGGGGTCTTCGGCGGTGGGGGACCCCTGCTTCGGCAGTAATTTGGTGGTGGGGGGTCCTTCCGCTCCGGGACCTGCCGTCGAAGTGCCCCGAAGACCCCCCCTCCTGCCAGCGAATTACCACCGAAGCAGGACCTGGCACTTCAGCGGTGGGTTCCGCTTCGATGGTAATTCGCCAATGGGGGGTCCTTCCGCCCCGGAGTGGAAGGACCCCCCACCGCCGAAGACGCGGAGTAGGAGAAGCTCCGGGGGCCCGGGCCCCATGAGATTTTTCTGAGGCCCCTGGAGCGGATGAAGGACCCCGCTCCGGGGGCCCTGAAAAACTCTCGTTGGGGCCCCTGCAGGACCTGGGGCCTCTGGCAAATTGCCCCACTTTCCCCCCCCCCGGGTGGCCCTGGACAATTAAGATACAGATGAAGATATAACTGAGGAGAAATAGATGCTCTATACAGAGATTAACTTCAGTGCAAATGTTTTACAACCTGCCAGCACCATAGACCTTTTCCCCTCTTTTTTTGCAACTCATCAATCTAAAGTCAACTGGATTAGAATCAGTGACCTCCATCAGAACCTCAGACCTAATCCTTGTCTCTTGGGCATGCACATCCACACAGTGGAAGAGGCCAAGAGAGTCTACTTTTCTGCTGACATAGCAGCTGCTAATTCATGCTCCACTGAACACCTCTACTTGACTCCAAAACCCAACGACTCTTGCTGCAAGGAATGATCAGCCTACTTGCCAGAGATGACGGCCCACATCAAAGAGGGCCTGACTGGACACCAAGGACTACATACCAAACACAGGCCCAATAACCCAATACCTCTTATTTCAGAATTTGTCGCATTCATAGCACTGCCAGAATTCCAGCCACCACCTGTGATTGTGATCCACACCCTTTTTCTCTGATGGAGGAGAGTTGAGAGCCTCTGGGATGCTAGTAACCGATATCATTAACACTTTTTAAGAGGGGAAGTTTACCACACATCCTAAAGCATGCAATAGTCTAAATGGTGCTTAAGAAACCATTGCTAGATGCAGATAATCTCACAAACTACTTCCCCATACATAACCTCTCTTTCTGAAGCATGCCTATGAAAAGCTTAAAAGAACCCTATCCAATTCCACTTAGTTACTGCCACTGTGTGGTATTCTACCTATCAGATGTGGAATACACACTGAGTGCTGGATTATCTCTGTCCTTGGATGAGGATCCTCTATTCGTACTCTTACTTCTGGATCTCTCCATGGCTGTGGTCATGGAGAGAAAGCAAGAGATGCCTTTTGTGTATTTTAGATCCACAAGGTGAGACATGTCTAGATAAACAGTGTGCCCAGAATCCCCACCGCACGTACAGCAATGGTACCAGTATCACAGTCTGAGCTGAGTAATTTATGCTGGGAAAAGGGTAAGAGTTATAACAACTCCATGGCTGCACAGGAGCTCAAAACCTTGTGTTCCAGAAACCCAGCCTCCTGTCACCATAGCAAAGAAGATGCTTGTGATACCAATATCAAGGGCTTTTATCCTCTACATTGGCCAGCTACTAGAGGATCCTATTATTACAGACACTTTGTACTTTAGTCCCCAGATATTATGTTATCCATATAGGCCCCTAGATAAATAAATTACCTAGATCCTCAAAATTAGAAAACATTATGTACTATCACTCTGTAGGACACTGCAAAGTCCATGGTCTTCTAACCATCTGAGGATCACTGTTCTGCACTCATGCGTGATGCCAAAGCCACATGACCAGAAAATCCACAGTGTCCCATTAGGAGGTTCATTGGAACAAATGTATCCACTCACTCGAAGACTCACTGAGGAAAGCAAATACATAAAGAACTGAGAAAAAGACAAGCGCTTCATGGAATGTTTCCATCAAATCAGCCTCAAAGTCAATACAGGTTGCCAATCAATGATGATAGTGCCAAGGGACCCTAATCACAGACCAGGACTCCTTTGTGCTAGGTGCTGTACAAACACAGAACAAGAGGATAGTCCCTGCCCTCAGGAGCCAGATCTGAGTGCTGCTGTAACTCTTGGTTTTAAGTTCAATTGCATAACCTTGCAGTTAACTACATCTGTCAAGGTTTCTTTCCCCATTCTGAACTTTAGGGTACAGATGTGAGGACCTGCATGGACACTTCTAAGCCTAATTACTAGCTTAGCTCTGGTACACTGCCACCACCCAGAATTCCAGTGTCTGGGGCACTCTCTGTTCCCCCAAAACTTCGTCCCCTCCCTGGGTTGCCTTGAGGGACTTCACCAATTCCCTGGTGAACACAGATCCAAACCCCTTGGATCTTAAACCAAGGAGAAATTTACCATCCCCCTCCTCCCCCCCTCCAATCCCTGGTGAGTCCAGATCCAATCCCCTTGGATCTTAAAACAAGGGGAAATTAACTTTCCCCCCTCCTTTCCCCCACCAATCCCTGGTGAGTCCAGATCCAATCCCCTTGGATCTTAAAACAAGGAAAAATCAATCAGGTTCTTAAAAAGAAAGCTTTTAATTAAAGAAAGAAAAGGTAAAAATTATCTCTGTAAAATCAGGATGGAAAAAGCTTTACAGGGTAATCAGATTCCTATAGACCGGGGGGGCCCCCAACCTTAGGTTCAAAGTTACAGCAAACAGAGGTAAAATCCTTCCAGCAAAAAGAAACATTTACAAGTTGAGAAAACAAACATAAGACTAACATGCCTTGCCTGGATAATTATTTACAAGTTTGAAACATGAGAGACTGATTCAGAAAGATTTGGAGAGCCTGGATTGATGTCCCGTCCCTCTCAGTCCCGAGAGCGAACAACAACAACACAAAGAGCACAAACAAAAGACTTCCCTCCACCAAGATTTAAAAGTATCTTGTCCCCCTATTGGTCCTCTGGTCAGGTGTCAGCCAGGTTCACTGAGCTTCTTAACCCTTTACTGGTAAAAGAGACATTAACCCTTAACTATCTGTTTATGACAACATCAAAGTACTATCCACTGTTTCTGGACTCTTATTATAATCATTCACGTATACGAGATACAACGATTCTTGGCACAATATCCATGCTTTCAAAGGGAAAAATAATAATAAATAATTCTAGCACTAAATAAGAAGAAATACAGAAAAAGAAAAGTGGTTAAAGTTATGAGAATTATTTCCTTATTTAAATGCAAAGGCTTAACACTGTTAGAAGAAAACTACAGTACAGTAGGAAAGATAGGCTAATCTCTGCATCTAATTACAGAGCAGAGCAAAAGCATTTAAGTGTCTTAAATATAATAGAAAAGAATAATTAACAATGAGCTAGGAAATGCCATTTTACAGTCTGAGGATACAGAGGAGACTTGGGTACATCTAGTCGAACTTACTATGATATAAGAATAATGAAAATGAAAAGTAGGAAATATGAAACTGACAAAATAAATATTTTTTTCCATACATCACACAATTAGCCTATTGAACTCATTGCCACAAGATATCTTTGAGGCCAAAAGCTTAGCAAGATTCAAAAAAAGAACTGGGAATTTATATAGATGACAACATACAGTGTTAAAATAGCAAGGAACTTCAACAAAAACCACTCCGTTTTAAAAGAAATAAAAACCCTTCATGCTTCAGGGCATAAGCCAACCTCTAACTAATGAGGGCTAATAAGAAACTTTCTGTGACACTCTATACTTTGGGAGTGCATCCTGTAACCCCCAAAATCATTATATATATATAATTGTGATACTACATAAAAGCAGGCCATGTGAGGTATCAGGGGAAAGGTTATGATCCGCTGAAAGCCATGGTTCTATCTAAATATGTATATCATCAATGCATATGAAATTATAAGAGTTGTGTTGTAGGGTTTTCACTAAAATATACTATGGGTTTGGGAAGTGCTCAGATACTAGCTCTCCAGAGACAATGACAAGGGAGGTAACCACCACCCAAGTGGGTACTGAATAGACATTGTCCAACCAAGGAGTTACAATTCAATGACTCGCTCACAGGAGACACACCGGGGATATTGCTTCACCTTGTGATTCAGCAATGCCTACCAGACATGCCTGGACTTGTGTTCTCCAAGCACATGGATAAAAGGTATAAAACAGAACACAGTGGCCCCCCATGCAGCTTCACCCTTCCTCCTCTCCCCCACCTATGCTGCAAGCAACAAGGATACACAGACAACTGAAGACTCCAGCAGAGACTGGCCCAGGTTTCAAGGGTGAAACCTGTGTATTATGAACTGTTACATCCCGTGGGGTGAGAAAGCTGCTTTATCTAAATACTGACTAGTGTCTTAAAGGTTTAAGATTTAGCTTGTGCACTTATTTTGTTTTCTTTGGTAGCTAACTGACTTTTTGCCCATCACTTAGAGTCACTTCAAATCTATCTTTTACAGTCCAATTTGTTTTAGTGTTTATCTTCCCCCGTGAGTTTGCTTGAAATGTTTGGTAAATCTGTTCAGGTTTATAAAGGCTGGTGTATATCCACTTTCCATTGATAAAGTGGTGAAGCAATTAATAAGCTTACACTGAGCTTAGACTTGTGCAGTGCAAGACGGTATATTCCTGAGGTACAAGGCTAGGAGCTGGGGGGATTCGGCTGGTGCCTTTCTCTGTGTGATTCATGAGTGGCTCTGGGACCATTCATGCAATCTTGCTGGGTGTAGGGCTCCACAAGTGATTGTGCTGAGTGATAACAGCACATGGAGGAGTTTGCTGCTCGTCACCAGCAAAGCATTGTGAGAGACGGCCCAGGCTGGAGAGTTAAGAGGGCACAGCGGTCCCACAGTCTCAGGCTGCACCCGGGGATGCCATCACACTTTCCTAATGGACAGGTTATTCCATAGCTGCCTATTGCAGAGTTTTCTGCACCTAAAGTGCCCGGCGCTGACCACTGCTGGAAACAAGATACAAGATTGTAGGGACCACTGTTCTGATCTGCTATGGCAATTCCTTTCTTCATTGGCATTGCATATTCTTTCTCAATGCCTAACCAAGGAGATGCCATTTTCAAAATGTATTGTAATGTCAGACCCAGTCTCATTTGGAGTCTGCACAATTAGGCTGGATATTTCATTAATAAAATTCACAAGACTTCCAACACAGCTACTTCCAATTCTGCTTTCAAAACAATACGAAGACATCTTCCATCATTGAACACCAACCCCTTACACTATTGATTCCAGCCAAAATTTGATTCTCAAAATGAGCAAAGGTTTCAAGTGGTTCTTAGTGTATCTGATCCAGTTTGTGCAGTTTATGGTGTAGGAACTTTTCCACACAAGCAAACTTCATAACTGTAATTTACCACCAATGCTAGCAAAGGTGGGAGCTTTAGTGTGTTTTTATGGCCATTCCATCTAGTCTATATCACAGTTTCCTCTGCCCTGCCTACATTCAGCTTCCACTGTTGCTAACACTAGCAGAGGTGCACAGATAGAAAAGTGGCTGGAATAGGTACAGCCTTGAAAACTGGAACAACGAGCTTTAATTTGATGCAGAAAGGAAGAGAAAACTAGTGGGCAGATTCAAAGAGGGAGTGGATATTATCAGTGGCAGGCAAGGTATGAGACTCCGTATTTTGGAGAAATTGGAAGGAAGGGGCACAGTAGGAAGGCCAGAGAGCAAGACAGTCTGTAATCAGAGCCAACTAAACTATCACTCAGCCCAACCATTACACACCAGCTTGCTACATCCCTGCCCTAAAGCACCTATAGTATCGCATGTACTCCGCAGCACGGTATGGGATTATGGCCCTTCCTCTTTTCGACACATTCCTCTCTGTAGTGCCTCCCCTTCTTTTCAATTAAATTAAATTAAATTAAATTAAATTGGTACAGATAGAACAGACAGCTGTTCTACTCTGGTTTCTGGAGTGCTTTACACTAAACGTCTGTAAATTGAATTATTCCTTTCCCTCAGAGGAAATATATATCCTTGTCCATCACAATTTGGGAAATGACACAAAATGAACACCGTGCAGTGTAGTGTACTGAATGAGCGCTTGTTAGACAGATTGCAGATGCCTCTTTCCTGGGGGCATCATATTGTGTTTTATGAGGCATTGCTCTGTTTCATTAAATGACTAGAAGTGTCTGTCACTCACTCACTCACACAGACACCACTTCCTCAGTCTGCTGCTCTTGAAGTGCAATGAAGAAAGACACCCTGTGGCAGAAACCTGGTGCAAGTTTCTTTCTTTATCCTTAAATCTCTTATAAGTGCACCTTCTTTGGCAAGGACATCTTCGCACACTGTGAAGAGAGGCATGCACTCTCTGGGAATTAATGCCAGGCTGCACCTTAGGAACAGAGAGACAAGAAGCAGAGAGGAACTTAGTGACATCAGCTGGATCAGATTCCTGCGCACATCAAGAAAAGGTTGTTCAAACTCTTCGATCAGCTGGTTTAGTTTTGTATATCTGCTACAGTCTCTGTATCTGAGCAGGAAACATGGACTGTTGGACTATGGGTCAAATAGGGAATGTCATTTAAAAAGGATTGGAAATATTTAGGACCTGGGAACAGAATGAAATGACGTTGCACACACACACAGACACACACACTCTCTCTCTCCTGAAGGATTTCCAGCTTTTCTACGGTTTCATTTCCAAACTAAGTATTTGTGACACTTTCAACATATTTTTTAAAAAATCTTGCATGAACTGATGTCATTAGAGAATCACAATAGCATGGGCCTGATTCTGCCACCCTTACTCATGCTGAGGAGTTTAGGGCCCAATCCTGCCATTTATGTGCCCACATAGAGCCTCAGTGAACTCAGCAGGGCACTGTGCCCATGTGCAGTGAATCAGGGCCTTACTATGCTATGCAGCCCAGAGGGAGTCTCAGGAGGCACTCTGCTTCAGTTAGAGTGTTCAGAGCGTGGTATATTTCCACCTCCACTGACCAAGAAGGAGTTAACTAGAGCCAGAGAGCTCTACTAGTTTTCCTTTGACACACTGATCAGGCCCAGGGCGGAGTTAAAAGGAAGGAGACCCAGGAGAAAGGTGGGTTGCAGTTCCTTCTTTGTGGGAAGGGCTTGTCAGGAGACAGTTAGAGGGAAAACTGAGGAAAAACTACAAGAGTGGTGTTGACTCATGTGTTGGGCATTCAGGGGTGGCTCTAGCTTTTTTGCCGCCCCAAGCATGGCAGTCAGGCTGCCTTCAGCGGCTTGCCTGCAGGAGGTCTGCTGGTCCCACGGATTCGGCGGCATGCCTGCGGGAGGTCTGCCGGTCTCACGGATTCGGTGGTGGGTACACTGAATCCACGGGACCAGCGGACCTCCTGCAGGCAAGCCGCTGAAGGCTGCCTGATTGCTGCCCTCACAGGGACCAGCAGGGCGCCCCCCGCAGCTTGACGCCCCAGGCCTGTGCTTGGAGTGCTGATGCCTGGATCCGCTGCTGTGGGGGTTGAAAAAGGAGCAAGGACTTCAGGGAAGCAGCCCTGGTAGGAACAGCTTTTCTGGAAAAGGAGTGAGAGTGAAGAGGAGCCCAGGTGGGGTGAAAGATGTTAGTTGCCATTATTCCATTGGACATCTCTTGTTTTGAATGTCTCTACCCCAGAAGGGGTAGAAATACAGCCTGGTCTGACTGGAGGGTCAAGTCCTCACCACACTAGACCACTGAAGAAGGGAGTTAGGCAGAATTGCTGAAATGGTGGGTCACATCATGAGGAGGTGCTCCACATTGGTGGGTTTACAGAGTTTCCCCACAGTTCTTTTGGCTGGCATGTCAGGAGAACAGAACCCCTCCCTGACCACTTGCTGCTAGGGGTGGGAATTATATCTTCTGTGCAGCCCCTTCACTTCCATACCCGTAGCTATAATGTGTCCCTGTAAGTAAAGGAGGGATCCTTGCCCCATCTGACTCCCCTGCACAGCTGCATTAGTGCTAGTCATAACCCAGCCCCAGGTAATTAGACATTTTTCTTAGTAAAGAGAGAAGAAAAAGGGATATTGTGGATTCTAAATATTTCACATGATAGAGCAGGGGTAGCTACCGAGAACCCGCAGCTCCCTTAGACTTCAATGGGGCTGGTGGATACATTGTACTTTTGAAAATCAGGCCACTTCAACTGCTTAAATATGGTGTTAGGTTGCCATGATTGAAATATAGGTCTATTTTTTACTTAAGGCCCCAATCCTGCAAGGACTTTCACCCATGCAGAGGAGTACTCACTGCAAGTGATCCCATTGACACAGTGTGTAAAGTTGAACATATTCATAAGCCTTGGTGGAACTGGGGCCTTACTTACTAATAACCATTAAGGATCCCAATCTTGCAAACAAGCGGTAGAGTAACATTACTCATGTGAATAATTCCCAAGGAAGTCAATGGGCTTAGTCAGGTAAGTAAAGTCAGGCATGAATAGAAGTGTCTTCAGGATTGGGCCTCAGGTATTTTTGTCCCTGCTCTGTTTTTCACAGACTCAGACTTGAAAGCTGATGAGTCACTTTCACCATCTGGAGCATTCATGCAGCAGCACGCTGCTGCTGTGCTTGGCCTGTGAAGACGGCAAGGGACTCGTTACATGAAAACAGGCTGCTTCTAAAAAAAACAGCATTTTTTCTAAGTTAGGTTTTGTAAACCTTTGTTAATGAAGTCCTAAATCTGGGGACTGAACTCCATGACAGCACCCATCTAATGCCCTGCCTCTGCTATTGAATCGGCAGTGTAGTGAAATGCTCCTCTAGAACCAACCTTAAAAACCACTTCCAGCGACACTTTGCCAACCCAGGCTGGCCTGCACAGTTGGGGCAGAATTTATTTCCAAATGGAGACTGAAATCATTTCAACAAACCCATGAGTTTTGGCAGTGTTACAAGAACCATTGCCTTAGAGCACCCCCTTACAGCAAGGCCAAGCATTGCTGAGCTCTGCCTTAGTTTGCCCCCAGCAGTCTTTGCCCTACTCCAGCCATAGCAGTGGCTTGGCCCTCCAGCCACACCACTTCCAAGAGTGCCCCCACCCCCCTTCCAGAGGAATGGAATCCTCTCCATAAACCCCAACAAAAGCAAGGCACAGAGGAATCTTCAGCCCAGCTAGGCTCAGCATACAGCTCCCAGCTGCAACAGCCTGTCTGACTCTACCTGAGCTCTAATACACTCAGCAAGCCATCCAGCCCTGGCCCACACTTTTACAAAGGGTTCTAGCTGGTCACAGTCAGCTCCTGGACCTCAGTGAGGCTTCTGGCCACCAGTAGCAGTTTTTCTCCTCAGTCAGCCCTCAACAGATGGGTTTTACTCTTCCTACATCCAGCACACAGCACAGGTGTGGCAGAGCTAATTACACAGGGTTGACTGACCCTTAAAAAGGCAGGCCATCCTGTTACAGACAGCACTTGAAATGAGACAGTGGAGTCACAGATCTGACTGAGCTCTGTTGTGTTAAAGGAGATAAGAGTTTCAAAAGTAGAAACAAATAGAATGCATGTTGTGGTGCAAAGGAAGGCTCAGGGCTGTGCATAGGCACCATATTTTGTAAAACTGACCTGGAAACAGGGACACCTGGTCAAGTTAAGTCATGTGTTACTGCATCAGTGGTTTCATTAACAATTCAGCTAATTTGCTGGCTCTGGAGTGAAATGCATTATATCTTTTCTTCTCAGCCTCCTTAGCACCATGGATCAGATCCACTCCTATGCTGCTGAAAAACAGCTCCCACCTGGATCCTGTGAGTTATACTTTTATTACAACTTGCTGAGCCAGCAAATTAGCTGGTATATTAATCCTGGTGCTCTTGTGTTGTTAAAGCTTTGGGGCAGTAAATAAATGAAAGTGTACAGGTTTGCACAAGCTTTGCCATGCTGCCAAAGTATTATGAATGCATTGATGTCGACAGACCCAGCCACTTCCTCCTGAGTCCCCTTTCCCTGTCTAATATCAGTCACAGTAGGAAGCAGAATTTGCAATTCTTTAACAACAGAATAAGGATCCTAATAAATCACAGAACTGCTTTAAGGTCACCTCTGAAAATGCATGGGACTGAATGTATCTGCTTCCCAAGGATAAATACTAAAGGCCAAATCCTCTGCTGATATAAATTGCCATCGTTCCATTGTGGAGTCAGTGGAGCTTTGCAGATGTCTGCCAGCAGATAATCTGTCTGGCAGAGTCTGACTTGACCTTGGCAGGATATCTGCCTGTAGTTTTGAAAGTCTAGATGTTCTAAACCTGATATTTAGAGTAAGCCATTCCCTACCAGTAAAAAGAGGAGAGAAAACAGGGAATGGGTGGAGGGGCTGTTAAGACAGATGTAAAAATAGATATCTTTTGTTAAATCAGAGTCAACGTACACAGCTGGAGACCCACAGGATTAGAGAAGGAGAGAGATTAGTAAAGACCATGACAGCAAGTAGAGCACAAGAACTGATTCTATAGGGCAAAACACAACATCCTAGGAAGAGATTTTATGTGCCTCACTGAATTATAGGTGCTGGTAGAAGGAAGTCAAGATGACACAGCAGGGGAGGGTTGTGGAAAGTGGGGGTATCTGTTTGCTTTTGAAGTCAGTCCTATAGAAATGGATGCAGGAATGATGCTTTGTTACTCTTGAGCGCCATCTGCTGGCTCTACAGTAGTTAAAAAGCAGGTAACATTCGCAACGTCACGCCTAGGGAGAAAGAACAAATACATCAATCCAGCGTTTTCCCATTTAGCACTATGTTCCAATGCTGGATACCTTCTGTAAACCATGTCATCCCCTACTGGGAATCTTTCTATACATACGGTACATTTATAGTCAGTACTGAAGTAGAAAATGACCCTGCATTATCTGTTTTGGTTTGAGGATGGGTTTTTTTGTTTGTTTTAAGGCAAAGAGGTTCCTTAGCTAATTTCACTAAAGATGTTAAGTTTCTCAGTTCTGTCCTGCATGTTTTAATATCAGTTTGAAAACTCTTATGGGTTGTGAATAACTGTATTCAGGCACAGGTTGCATTTAGTGCAACATTGCCATCTTGTGGTGCAAATCTCTGATTAAGTTTTGAGAGAGACAAACTATCAAATTTAAAATCACATTTTAAACAAATTCCCTTACCTAGATTTACTTAGGTTGTAAGCCCAGGGATGGGCTTTTTGTTCTCTGTGCTGCACCTAGCCCACTGGGGAGCTGGTCCATGACTGGGATTCTAGCTGCTACTGTAAGTAAGATAAACAGTAAATAAGTTATCAACACCAGCTTTGATTATTGAAATAATTTCTCAAGTTCAGAGTCCTCATCCCTGTGAATGCTGTTTGGCCAAGCAGGGAAATATAAATATAAACAATGAGTCAGAGGTGCACCGTTGTATACACCTGTACAATGTGGCACACTATCCATACTTGTACTGTGTGTCTGAGCCTCAAAATGGGAGGGAAATAGTTTAACACCATTTTGCTCAGAGTAGTTAGTTGTTCATAAAACCAAAGGTAACGGGGGGATAAAGTGTTATTATTTTTCTCTTGTTAGAGGTAACATGTTTTATAACCTGACGCTCACTTTCTCCCATTGTCCACTTCTGAGGTGCTCCATTAATGTTGGATGAAGATTCTGGTGCCTGGCCAAAGGGATGTGGAAAAAACATCTGTAGATATGACTGCAACCCTGTATGACAGAGTAGTTTATAATCAACCCAGCAACTCGGTCTTTGACACCTGACCAACCACAACTGAAGCAATTGCGCCTCTGAGTGAGCTACATATGTAGAAACATCTAGGCTTGTGGTTTTCACATGGGTTTTACCATAGGTTTGCTTGCAGAGACCTACAATTGTTATGAAGAGGATGCTCTGTGAACTCTTATGGCACTAGAGGTTTCCGTGTATTTTTTAAGACAGACGGAAATACATAGAGCTACACAGAAGTGTAGCAATTATACAATGTGAATAAGCTACCCAGCAAAGCGCCCTTTTTTCCTGTTTGTGAACAGATTCCATTTCTGACAAACAAATTTATTCCTACCTATTCACAGAACAATATTGACTGTTTCTTGTCCATGGTATGGAATTGTTCACCTAAAATCAGATGTTTTCGCATCCTGATTGGATGTTTGAAACCCTTAAAATAATCATGTAAATGTTACCAATTCTTGGATGAATAACCTTTCATGCAAAAATTCATAACGTTCTTTGAATTATTCACATTTTTGCAAATAGTCAGCAAGTGAGTGCAAACACAATAAACAAGGGTGAATTATAAGGGATCCCCTGCTTGTATCTAAAAGTCACATCTTGTGGGGTGGGGAAATCTAGGCTCCATAGGCAGCAAGACATCTGTAAGGTGGGTGGACACAGTTGGGATGGAATGCTACAGGCCATATGCAAGGGAAGAGGGACTTACTCATGTTCTTTGCATACAGCATCAGCACGTTTAAAAAAAAAATAGAACAGTGAAGAGGAAGTGGTCAGATCTATTTAAGAAACTCTTGAGATTTTGATGCCTCACCAACACTTATGACAAAATGTTCTTGTTGGATCTCTTTAAGCCCTTCCTCACACAGGTTGGCCCTGAACAAACAACCATACAGCATGGAGCTCCTGTGAAGCTACACACTGACCTCTCCCCCTCCCCCCCCCCCCACACACACGCTCTCGCTCTCTCTCAGATCATCTTTGTGCTAGCAACCAGGGACCCTCCCTGTCCCAACATCCCAGTCCAGTCACTCTGTGAGCAGCCACAGGAGAGTCTGTCTGTAAAACAAAAGGTCAGAGAGGAGGTTGATATAGAAAACCAATGAATATCCATTATTTCACTATGTAAGGAAACACTGTCTGACAATTGCTTGTTTTCTATTTTGAAGATCAGTACCACAATCTTCCCCGCTCAATCCCCAAATTCTACTTCCCCAGTTCTCTTTGGCCTCAAAGAGTTTGTCAGCTGGACTTGCTGATTTGTGCACTACTCATTTTTCTAAGTATTTGTTTGCCTACTTATTTTTATTATTACTATTTTAACTCAAAAGCACTAATTATCCATAATGTTTCTTTACTTTCTTAAAGAAGAATAAAAAAACAAAATCAGTCCAATAGGCTAATCAATCAGTAATGGAATCTCCAGCCTCATTTCTTAATGGTCTTACCGCCAATCTAGTGTTTCTCTCTCCCCTGAAACACCTGTAAAAGTCTTCTTCATTGCCCTTTACCCAGCATTAACTTATCCCTATAGCTATATTAATACAGGATGGTACAAGCTATACTGACTGTAATATGCCATCCTTTACATTATTATCAGTATTTGAAATTTAAAGATACAAACATTATTTGTTCTAAAGGTAATTTAATATTGCAGAATAATAACACACTTTCTGTAAACTTTCAATACATAGTCTTCAAGTAAAACAGAAAATACAGGTATTATGTTTATTGCCCCTTTTAGAGACACTAGGTCTGATTTTCAGTCCCTAGTAGGTGTACATTTCTGCACACATTCAGATATATCTGTGAAAAGTAGACAAGCATTTGCCTCTGTGTAAATGCACATAGATTCCCAGGCCAGAAGGGACCATGATGATAATCTACTCTGACCTCCTGTATAACACAGGACATAGAACTTCCCCAAAATAATTCCTAAAGTAGAACTTTTAGCAAATATCCAATCTTAATTTAAAAACTGTCAGTGATGGAGAATCAACTACGACACTTGGTAAATTATTCCAGTGGTTAATTACTCTAGCATGGGGTTGAAAATCAGACCCTTTGAAGTCCATAAGGCTTAACAATTTTAGATGAAGGAAGTTGTATTTATTTATACATACACACACAGTCTTTATATTAAAATAGTTATACCCTAAAATAATATTTTTGTTTATAAAGAACACACCCCTACAAAAGTGATCAAGGTTCTGACCAACAATCTTAAAAACAAGAGTCAACTATAATAGTCTTACAATACATTAGCTGAATCTAAAAACACAAGGCTCAGTTCACCTCCCATGGGAATTGGAGTGGGCTCTTTGGCCTCAATCCCATGCACTCAAGTCACTTTACACACCAGAGATTATACACGCACGTGCTTAAGTGTCTGCAGGATCAGGACCTTAGGCCTCAGTTCAAGAAAGCACCTAAGCACATGTTTAAAGCTTTAGTGCTTTCCTGGATAGCAGTGCTTTCCTGATTCAGGGCCTCAGTTCAGAAAAAAGGTAAAAGTTTTAATATGAAGTTCAGAGAGCTCTGTTTTCACTATGGCTCATAAGGCCACAATTCACAATTAAATCAAAGCAAAGAACCATGTGGCCTTGATAGAAGAGATTAAATTATTTTAATATTTATAAGGAGTTTAAAGAGCAACAGTTACATTTTGAAAAGTCAGTAATCAAACAAGGCTGACAGAGCACTTATTCAGAGTGAAATACATCCTGACACAGTAAGTTCTCCAAAAGACTTCTGTACAGCAATGGAATGTTTTTTGTTTGCATAAACATATATTACAAGTACAGAAGCCAGAGGTTAGTTTAACAAAACAGCCAGAGGACATGTACATGCATTCATTCATTTCTGAGATAACTAGATGCTCAATTGCCACTCATTTAGATAAACTGCTTCCCAGTGAATAGTCAGATTAGTGCTCAGGTTTTCACAGCCTGCCCTTCAAATGCTGAAAATTGTTATTTTATTGAATCAAAAGCATAAATAGAATTTATTCTCATCATTTCTAGCAGAGAGAACCTCAGCAATCATGAGTCTCACGAACAATGCTGAAAATGACTTACAATACACACAACAGTTTAGTACACAGTATTAAAAAGACCCTATCTGAACTGGGGATTTATCAGGCAATATAAAAATGATAGGTTCCAGCAAGTAAACACCATTCTGATGAAGAGCTGGTAGTAAAATTATTTTAATACCTGAGAAATATCACAAATTGAGTGTTCACTAACTGTATTGAGGGAGGGAAAGGATACAGCAATTGTATAGTAGAGAGTAACAAACATTATTATGTAAACTCTAACAAACAGGTTGTGTAGAAAAGATTTAATTTAAAAATTGTTTGTTTCTCACAGACACCAAAAGATAGAAGGGCCAGATCCTCAGCTGGTATAAATCAACATAGCTCCACTGAAGAAAATGGGGGTGATTGCAGGTAGGATCTGATTCTTAGATTCTAGAAGATCCAAAATTTTCAGAAAGGTAGCAAGCTGCTTACCTGCTTTAAACTCCCGAGAAAGACAGCCCATGCCTGTAATCTATAGGTTTCCTTTAAGCGTGGGTACAGAACTCCCAAGTAATTTCAGTGGGAGTCTGACTCACTTAAGGACTGCAGAATTTGGCCCCTTGTTATCTCTGAGCATGAATTCAGATAGAAACGTTATACAAAGAAGATGAAGTCAAAATACTTTAAATCTATTAATCCACCAAATAGCTGTAAGATTGAAAACATTGTTGCCTAAAGCCAGTACCTGCTGGTGCACCTGTTTTTGTCTCTGGGCAAATTCTTTCCAGCAGTAAGACTTATTTGCAAAGTGTATGGGGGGCAGGGGGCGCTTATGCTAGTACACAGATAGGAAATATAACTTGTCTTTACAAAAAAAAAGGGGTTATTGCACATAATCTGAAGAGGAATGAGCCCCTAGTTAACAGGAGAGTCAAGCCTCTAATTAAACTATTCTGCTTACAAACTGAAGTCCAGTGCCATTCTTTGGTCACAGTTGCAGAAATGTGCTGCCGGCTACCTTAACACAGAGGGCCTGATCCTCCCGTCTGGCAGAGCTGACCTTAGTGTAGGACTGGTGGGATGTGAGAGGGGCACAAGTCTTCAAGAATTCACAAGTCTTGAGTCTTCCTGATCCTAGTGCCTCCCTGGTGCTATTCAGACACCCACCCGCAGCACAGCTTAGAACAACCCAGATGTTCAGTGCTGCTCTAAATTGTACCCAGCTGTTCACAGCCTTAAGGGGCCATTCCAGCAGCTGAGTAGAGTCGGAGTGCAGTGACTGGCCCCATGCTCTTTTCCCTAGGGATGGGGTGCAAAGATGAGAAGCATGCAGCTGTCACTGGCTCTATATCACCCAGGAATTCCCTGAGTAACTAGTTAAGTTGGCTTCACGGTCCTTTTTCACGTGCTGAAGCTGCTCAAAGAAGTACTGAGGATCTGGCCTAGAATGTTGAGGGAAAAAAATCATATTGCTAGAAAACACTAATCACTGAATTCAGAATTTAATTTAAGGATGAGGGTGGTCTCTATGCTCATTTCTATCTATTCAGGCTTTAATACGTTTCAGAAAAGCCAAATGCTTAACACTTATTTTTAAGTTTATGGGAATGTACTATACATTTTACATATAATTCTGATGTGCTCACAATTATTTGCATTTTCATGGTTATTTTGAGTACTAACAAATACTCTGTGTCTTAACACCAATCAATGTTAACAAATGTGGTTTATGTTATCAACTAAAGACTAGCATGAAACTTGCTGATATGAGACAGCATCTTCGCTTTATATTGCTAAATCACTAATTTTACTTCTTCTTGTTCCACAGCAGATTTGTATTTGTTTTTATTACACATTATTGGCAAAATGTGAACCTTAGTTCTGGGGTGCCCATACTGACACACCTACAGGTGAAATCCTCACCTCCACTCTGGCCCCTTTACACTGAGTAAAATGGACTGGACAGGCATAAAGAAGCTTGAAAGCCCCAGTTCCAGCTAAGCAAGGTTTCCTCCGGTGCAGGCTCTGCACAAGACAGCCATAAGACTGCCCTGTGAGGATCCTCTCACAAACCCTGACATAGGGGGTGTACTGAGGGTAGGTCCAGGAGTGGGAGGGGTGAATTGGAGGACAGGGCCATGACATGCAGTACTGTCAAGATTCCAGGTAGTGCTGTGACCCATTGGTAGGGCCCTACCAAATTCACGGCAGTGAAAAATGCATCACGGACTGTGAAATCTGGTCTCGCCCCATGCAATCTGGTCTTTTGTGTGCTTTTACCCTATACCATACAGATTTCACACAGGAGACCAGCATTTCTCAAATTGGGGGTCCTGACCCAAAAAGGAGTTGCAGGGCAGTCACAAGGTTATTTTAGGGGGGGTCATGGCATTGCCACCCTTACTTTTGTGCTGCCTTCAGAGCTGGGTGGCTGGAGAGTGGTGGCAGTTGGCCGGGTACCCAGCTCTGGAGGCAGCACCCCACCAGCAGCAGAGCAGAAGGGTGGCAATACCATACCATGCCACCTTTACTTCTGCACTGTTGTCTTCAAAGCTGGGCGGCTGGAGAGTGGCAGCTTCTGACTGAGGGCCCAGCTCTGCAGCAGTAAGGGTGGCAACACCATACCATGCAATCCCTCCTGTTGGCAGCTCTGCCTTCAGAGCTGGGCTTCTGGCCAGCAGCCACCGCTCTTAAATCCAGACACCAAAAGCTCTTTGGATGTGTCCCTCCCTTCACTGCACCTCACCCACAGCTGCTGTCCTGGGTCAGTGAAAACCCAGAGTTCACCTCTCACCTCCCGGGGGGAAAGCCCCTTTCTCCCTCCGCTGTCTGGCCACATTGCCGGCCACTTGCCATTCCACCCTGGCACCGCTCTGCTGGCCCCTCTCTGCTCTGGGATGTCTTGTGGTCCCACCAGGAGTGGAACAGGCTCCCTAAAAGCAGGGCCGCCCAGAGGATTCGGGGGCCTGCTGGGGCAAAGCGGAGGAGCAGACATAAAAAAGGCACCACCGACTGCAGCGCTTGTACTTACTGGGAGGCGCTTTGAGTCTTCAGTGGCAGCGGGTCCTTCACTCACACTGCATCTTGGGCAGCGCTGAAGGACCCGCCGCCGAAGTGCATCCGAAGACCCAGAGTGAGTGAAGGGCCCGCTGCCAAAGTGCCGCCGAAGAGCCAGACTGCTGCTGGGCCAGTAAAATGTAAAAAGGAGCCTCTAGCCAGGGAAGGGATTCTCGGCCAGGGCTTGTGGGGCGCCTGCAGGGCCCAGGGCCTGGGGCAAATTGCCCCACTTGTCCTCCTTTGGGCAGCCCTGCCTAAAAGTAGCAGTCACCAGAGCCCAAACAGTAGCCCCCTCCCTGCCACTCGAGGCCACTCCCCTGCCCCCCTTCTCCCCAAGGTCCCGCTGCTATGCTGCCTCTTCCCCCCAAGGCCCCGTCTCCCGCTCACTGTTCTCCGCTCCCCATGCTCACTCGCCCTTACGGTCATTACAAAGGGGCAAGGCAGAGCCCTCCCATTTTGAAAAGTCCTGGGGTGTTGTTCCCCCCTGTTCAAGCACCGCTGGGGCCCTGCACTTCACACAGCTCTCCCTGATTTCAGCTGTTAGTGAGGGAGCCTCACTGCTAGTGCAGACTGGGCAGTTTGTTGGATGAGAGACACTGTCCCAAAGCAGGACTAATGCTTAGACCTGGTGATCAGTGATTTCAGATCTGTTGGTCTGCAGCAAGACTCTGCAGTGAGTCTTAACCAGCTCTGTTATTACACAGGGACGAACAAAAAGGTCAAATGGGGCCTGGAACCCTTAAGAAGAATCCACCTCACCGAGTACAACACTTGTCGCTACCGGCTCTCAGCTCCACTGAGAATGTTTTGGGGTCACTCCTCGCCCTTATCAACCTAGGGGTCTTGGAGAATAACAGCTAACAGGTGCTCCAGTGGCACAACTGGCTCGTGCACAGTACTTATAGGGCAGTGCTGAGAGGAGCTATACTGAGGTTGTGAATTCAAACCTCCCATGGAGCACTAGCTTTTATTCACCAAGTGATGTCACCCCCTCATTTGTCCTGTGGAATGTAGAATCCGGCCCAGGGGACACTGAGGCAGGGGAGGAGACAAAAATGCCCCCTCAACTATTACCTTCTCTCCAGAGCACAGGTCAGAATCTACAATCATTTCTCCCCTACCAGCCCCTGCGCCAAGATCCCTCCCCTGGCGTCTGTACTATTGACAAAGACTAACCAAACACTCAAATCCCACCTGGTGCGGGGAGCCAGGTTTGCTCTTCAAATTCTGTCGTTGATACATTTCCAGGCCTGGGAAAGGCCCACAACAGCATTGAATGGGAAGCTGCCTACAGAACAGTGACACTGCACAGAGCTCCTGTAGAGGAGGGGTGGGAATTCATAACATTTTGAGGCTTGTTTGGGAAATGAGCCTTTGCTGACAAGGTTTGTCTCTGTTCATATTTCCCCTTCAGGTGTTATGTTGAGGGATCTTTAGTATATTTCTGTGAGGTTAATAACTATCTCCTCAACTTTATTTACTCAACTTAAAAATTTGTGTCACTTGATTTTTGTATCTCCCTGTGAAAATACAACTGACACGTGTGGCTTTCTAGAGGGGGTCATGATGTTAAAGTTGGGGAATTCAGTCTCTGTACTTCTGGGAGGGGGTTTTGCTTTTTTACAGCTGACTCACTGCCAGGCAGACTGGGCTGTTAGCTGCACCCACTGTCCTTGCCAGGGGCCCCTGCTGACCCCTGGGCGGCTGCACTGCCGTGCTGGGGTGACTCTGCAGGGGAAGAAGCTGCTGTGGAGCAATGTAGAGCAGGTGCAGGAAGGAGACGGGGTCACTATTCGCATTCTGAAGTGCACAATTTTTCATATTTGGGAATGTCCAAGAACAATTCTAGGGGAAGGTGAATGCAGAGCAGTGACAGTGGAGCTGTCCGGACCTCCAATGGGGGCAGCATGGAAATTAATAATGGGAAGATCATTTGTGAAACTTCACTTGTCTTCACTGACAAGATTTTTCTCTGTTCTTATTTCACGTTGTGGTGTTATTTAGAGGAGTCAGGATATATTTTTACTATATTAATTAAACACTTAATTTTATTTAATTGTAAGCAGAGTCAGGATAAGCTCTACCCTGACATCTGGTGGAAAGAATTTCAGAGAGTGTATTTGCATAGGCACACCTACCCTATCCCAGACTACCGAGCTGTGGGACTGCTTGGTGACAAATGACTCACCCTCAGTTGGGTGGTACTTGCTAGACAAGGGACATGGGTTCCAAAACCCAGTGAATTGTGAGAAGCTGGGGAGAGGTATGTGTGTGTGATGGTGTAGTTGTGTTGTGTAGCCAGCAGTACCGTTTCCACTCTCTTTACTATGGAATGTCAGAATTGATTTTTTTATTCCCTCAAGAATCTAAATACCGATTATGGAGCTGAACTCACTTTTGGCTAATGGTGCACTAGCATTGAGGTTCCCCTACTAAGAGCTGAGATCACTGAGAGTTGAAATCACTAAAGAGCTGCAATTACTGAGCTGAGAGCACTGAGTACTGTGCTAGCTAGTAGGGGAGCCTGAAGCTATACTTTGGAACCGAGCAGCTGGTGGAGTGGAGCAGTTGTGGGGGTGGCTGGAGCAGATCATGGGACAGCTGGTGGCAGCGGAGAGGCTGGCAGAGCGGAGTAGCTGTGGGATGGGTGGAGTGGCCCAGAAAGCGAGCGGAGCTGAGCAGTTTGCAGGGAGAACTAGAGCAGCTCATGGAGCAGAGCAGTTGGTGGAGCGGAGCAGTTTCTGAGGACGGCTGGAGGAGCAGAGTGGAGCAGCTGGTAAAGCGGAGCAGTTCGTGGAGAAGGCGGAAGCAGAACCCACGGAGAGGCAGGGCAGTTGGCCCCGGACCACGTAAGGTGCCCCTTTCTACCCAGGCTGAGGGGAGGGACCTCTACAGATAAACTCTCGAACTCTGGGGTGGCATTGACCAGAGACTTTTGGGTTGTTGGACTTTGGGGTGATTGGACTTAAACCCCTAAGGCGAAAAAGGACAGTGCCAAACGTACTTGGAGGTGGGTTTTTGTTTATGGTTTGTGTTATAACCCTGTTTGTGGTGTTTCTCCAATGGGATGCCGCATTGATTCCTTCCTTTATTAAAAAGATTTTGCTACACTCAGACTCCGTGCTTGCGAGAGGGGAAGTATTGCCTCCTAGAGGCGCCCGGGGGGTGTGGTATGTGAGTGTCCCAGGTCACTGGGTGGGGGCTCGAGCCAGTTATGCATTGTGTTATGAAATGGAACCCCTGGATACTGAACCCTGCCCTTGTTGCTGCCAACTCAGAGAGGCAAAAGGGTTACATAATCAAGCCAAAAACTTAGTGTCACTTATTTTTTTCTCTGTCCTAGCAAGAATGAATTGAATTTTGTGACTTTCTGGAAAGTGCAGAGAGATTAAATGTGGGGAATTCAGTCTCAGTGTTTGTGAGCTGATGTTTTCCTCTCACAGGTCAGTGCCTGCATTGAAATAGCAAGAGGAATCTAAGGGCTGCTGTATGCTGGGCACTGAACTGGAAGAGCGACATTTCTCAGGGTGTGAAGCCCACCCCCCAAACCCATAGAGTTAAGATGACCTAAGCCCTGATTAGATAGTGCTAAATAAAAGGAAGAATTGTTCTGTCCATGTAGCTATTACAGGGATGGGAAAACCCCTCCAGTCACTGTCTACTCCAGAGTGCTATAGCAGTGCCACAGCAGTGTTTGAAGTGTAGACAGAGTGAAACTAGATCTGGCTCCAGTCTGCACTGTGGATGCTCAGGCACATACAGTATGTCTACACTAGGGGATTATTCCGATTTTACAGAAACCAATTTTTGGAAACAGATTGTGTAAAGTTGAGGGCACATGGCCACACTAAGCACATTAATTTGGCTGTGAGCACAGTTATGCCCCAATGTCACAGAAACTGGTAAATAATCCCAGTGGCCAGACGTGAAGGCATCTGAACTACAGACCACAGCAAACCTGGCCCCCAAAGCACAGGGGGGATTGGGGGTTTGTTCTCCTTGCTTAGCCATGTGCAGTCGCACAGAGAGCGCGTTTAAAAGTCTCTCCTCCCACAGAGCGGGAATGGGAAATGATTCTCAATTTGAAGCCTGATGTGAATGAGGATGTCTGGACCAAGGGGCCAGGGACTGGCCTTTGCTAGAGAAACCACTGTCAAGTTTTAGCAAATTAGGAAAAATCAGCAAATAAGAACAACCTCAGCTATCAGTAACAAAATCCCACAGGGAGCAGTTTCTGGCACTACACCTGCACAACTCTGCTCCCCGCTCTTCTCAGGCTCCTGCTCTCTGCTTAGCTCAACTCTTCTCTGGCCCAGGCAGTTCCCGCTCCCATGGAGGATGGGACCACGGCCAGCTATAGGAACTGCAGGATCCAATTCGAATACCTGGCAGTGGTCCAGGTCTTCAGCGGCACTTCGGCAGTGGGTCCTTCACTCGCTCCAAGTCTTCCATGGCACTGAAGGACCCGTCACCGAAATGCCACTGAAGACCTGGAGTGAGTGAAGGACCCACAGCTGAAGTGCCACTGAAGACTCAAGCTGCCGCCAGATGAGTAAAAATTAAAAAGTTAGGCTCTCTTCTTTAAGGCGTGGGGCCCTTATAGGTGCAGGCATGGGGCCCTCTTAGGTGCGGGGTCCAGTTTGGGGGAATCGGGGGAATTGACCTAAAGCTGGCACTGGATGGGACCCCCTGGCCTGGTGACTCCCTCATTACACTGCCCGGCCTGTCAGTCCAGCTAACTTGGAGCTTTGGCCTCTCCCCATTGCCCCTGGGGACTGTCAGTCTCAGGGGCCTGATTTCCCACTGACCCTTTCCACCTCTATTGGTGCTAGGAACTAGCCAACTGACCCCCCCCACCACACACACTAAGTTTTAGTAAAGGGTCAACAGTCCCTTACACAAGCCAGCCCCGTGAGGGTCACTGATGGCCAGAGAAGGCAGCACAAGCTGTTTCCATGGTGTAATGGGCAACACTTGGGACACTGAATCCTGCAATCTGAGTTCAACTCTCAGTGGGACCTGTTGTTGGCTTGTGGTAAAGCCCTGGAGCTCACAGTCCTCAACTTCCCTGTCTCTAGTTGTACAAGAGTGAGTCTTTTCCCTCCTGCTGGGTGACTCACCCACGGGAGCCAGGTCTTTGGTCGTGATGGCCACAATGGGTTGGGGCTCTAAAACTTGCCACCCTAGTTGCTGATTCCTGCAGTTTGACATGGTGGTTGGGATTCTCGCTGCTTCAGCTGGTGCCCACAAGTTTGGCCCCTGTGCTTCCTGCCACACTTTTCCTCTGGCCCACATGGCGCTTGAAGAAAGGAGTGCCAGGGCTGGGATTAATAGTCAGGGCTTGGCAGGACGGAGGAAGAGCCCCAGGCTGGAGCCCCACACACCTTCCCTCCTCCGGGCACCTAGAGCAGAGGCAGCCCAGCTCTGTCTACTGGATACCTCGGCAGAGTAGGTGAGTTCATGGAAATACAGTCTGGTCCCAAAGCCTCCTCCAACCCTGCTCATCACTAGCTGTCAGGGGAGAGCTCATTCACACCTCGCTTACAAATCATCATTTGAAATTCTAAGGGTACATCTTCACTACCCGCCGTATCGGCGGGTAGCAATCAATTGCTCGGGGAGCGATATATCGCGTCTCATCTAGACGCGATATATCGATCCCCAAAAACTCTTATATCGATTCCGTAACTCCACCAACCCGAATGGAGTTGCGGAATCGACAGGGGGAGCCATGGACATCGATCCTGCGCCGTGAGGACGGTGAGTAATTCGATCTTAGATACTTCAACTTCATCTACGTTATTCACGTAGCTGAAGTTGCGTATCTGAGATTGATTTTCTCCCGTAGTGTAGACCAGCCCTTAGGTTGGTCAACATTGCTGAAGCCAATGCCCCGACATTGTCAGCAAACACAACAGCTGCGTGAGGAAACCTGGCTTTGTCCAGACTTTCCAAACCTATTTAACTTTCTCAAGTACAAGTATTTTTCATATGTGGTACCTGCTTTTAAAGTGTGTGTTAACGTTTCAATTTCCATTCAAATTTGCAACCAATGACAACATTGGCAGAGCTGCATGTAACTAGTTGACAACTGGGGGGCGGGGTGTTGGGGAAATTCAAGGGAGGGGGTGCACAGCTCCCTGGCTGTGGGGCGTATAGGGAATGCCCAGTTTCACTGAATTGAGTCTCCTACTGCAGCACCTCAGTAGGTTACATCAGAGAGGAGCTGCAGGGTCTAGGCAGTGGGATGCCTGTGCCTTTAAGAGCCCAGCCCTGGGAAGCCCATGCTGAGAGGTGCTGGCTGTGGGAGGGGAAATAAAAAAGTCCCTCTGCTCCCTGCCCCATGTTTGCAAACACTGGAGTCTCAGCCCCCCGGGGTAACTGTTACCTCTCTGCCCCTGCCTGTGCCGGGGTTTGACCCTCTGGCAGCATCTCTCCCTGGGCTTAACTCCGGCTCCTTCCCTCGTCCCTGATTTTGCCCTTCAGCCCCTCTCCTAACTCTGCCTCCAGCTGCTTAACCCCCCCCCCCGACCAACCCATTTCCACCCCCTCTCAGACCCTGGCCACCCTCTTCTCTGATTTGCTCCCCTTTGCCCCTTGTTAATCCCTGTAAAAAGTAGGGGGTGCTGGGTCCCATTCTTGGGGGGGAGGCGGGCTGGGCACCTGGCCCCTGCCTGCCCAATGCTCAAAGCACCCCCCACGATCTTGCGGATGTTTGCCAAGTGCTGCAGGGTCACCTGCAGTGGGGAGAGAGACACGGTTAGGGGGTGATGTAGCCAAGGATGCCTCACCCAACACTGAGATGCAGCCACCTCTGGGGTGAGTTGCACAAGTCAGCAAATGAATTTGCAACAGGAAATGCACTGAAAGGCCGAAGCAGCTGCAGGAAGTGGAGAAAAAGCAGGAGCCCTGGATCCCAGCCCTGCCCCTCTCCGACTCTACCCCCTAACCTCCACTTTCCTCCCAGAGTTGGGGGGAGAACCCAAGAGTCTTGATCCCCAGCCTTGCTCACCCCCATATTTCGATATGACTCCATCCAATAGCTGCCTCCCCAAATTGCAGGGCAGCACCACAGGGCAGACCAGGAACCTGCCTGTTTGCACAGGATGGGCGACGCCAGTGCCCCAGGGTGCGGAGAGATGATGCTAAGGGAGAAGCAGGCAGCAGACAGCCTCCATGACAGAGAAGGAAGTTCTAGGGGGTGCCATGCTGCAAGGAGTGAGGGAGGTTGGCAGGGAATGGAAGGATCTTCCCTCACAGCAGGTGCGTCTGTTTCCCCACCGCAATTCCTTCCCAGCCCAACCCCAGCCCAGGCTAATCCCAGCCCAGCTACCAGGGTTAATTTGGCCTGGATTTCCCAGCTGTTGGTGGAGGGGAATGGGGCTGGGGAGCATGAGTATCTACTCCCCCTTCCCCAGACACAGTTGCATGGGAACTGACCAAAGGAGCCTGCAGCACTGCTGCCTAGAGGAAACTGAGGCATCAGCCAGTGACAGACACATCATGGCTGTCCTCATCCTTTTTCCATATACAACCTGGCGAGGGGAAGGGGGTAAGCTCAGGGCAGTTGCACAGTTAACCTGTGGAACTCCTTGCCAGAGGATGTTGTGAAGGCCAAGACTATAACAGCGTTCAAAAAAGAACTAGATAAGATTATGGTGGATAGGTCCATCAAGGGCTATTAGCCAGGGTGGGCAGGGATGGTGCCTGTAGCCTGTTTGCCAGAAGCTGGGAATGGGCGGCAGGGGATGGATCACTTGATGATTCCCTGCTCTGTTCATTCCCTCTGGGGCACCTGGCACTGGCCACTGTCAGAAGACAGGAGGATACTGGGCTAGGTGGACTTTGCGTCTGAACCAGTCTGGCCGCTCTTATGTCTCCCTTGGCGCAGCAGTGACACCCAGTGGGCAGTCAGAGTAATGCACAGAAGGTGTTTTCCTTGGCGCAGCAGTGACAGCCAGTGGCCAATCAGGGTAACACACAGAGCATGTTTCCCTTGGAGCAGCAGTGACACCTCGTGGTCATTCAGGGTAATGCACAGAAAGCGTTTCCATTGATAGAGCAATGACACCCAGCGGTCAGGTGGTGTAATGCACAGCGTGTGTCTGCCTTCTAGGAGCAGTGACACCCACGGACCAGTCACGGTAAGGCACAGAGTGTATTTCTCACCAAGCTGGGTAATGCACAGAGCATGTTTCCCATGGAGCAGCAGTGACACCCAGTGACCAGCAGGAGTGGCATCAGACTCTTCTCGTTTCGTGGGAGACTGAGGTGGGTAGACAAAAAAAATTGGGGGGCTGTGCCCCCCATCACCTGGCCTCTCCCATGCCTCTGCTCCTTCTCAGTTAAAGGCCAGGCTCATCTCCTCTCCCACGGGCCAGGGTTTACAGCAATACAACCTTTATTAAAATAAAATAGTGAACAGTTTACTTTCAATAAGCTAAATCTGTCCAAATTTTAGTATTAAATCCAAAGTTCTTAAAGATCCCATCAACAACCAAAACCTAAATGAAAATTTGAAACCAAAAACAATGCTTAATTTAAAACCCAAACATTAAGAAAAACTTTGTTTTTAAAAATAAAAACAGCAGGATGATAAAATAACATCAAATAAATAAGCCTGAACTCTAAAACCTCCTATAAAGGAATTGAATCCTTGAATACTGGCCAAATCTGTATAAAATATGCAGAAGTATGTCAAAACTGGTGTTGCAGGTCAGCCATTCGAATCCAGCAAATGTCAATTAAAATCTCCATTCCAACTTAAAAAACCAAAACAACCCAATAAACCAAAACAGTCACCGCATGAAACAAACCTGCACAGAGCAAAATTAAACCTGTGCCAACATTGGAACAAATGATGTAAATGTCTAATTCTAACTTCTTGTTTCTTGCAGGAGGAAAGTGTTTTGCACCCCAGTAACCAGGCTATCACTGCAGCTTTCCTTTCACGAAATAAGATTTTTACCAAATATAAATTGCCCTCAAATTTCTCTAAGAGAAATTGAAATTGTATCTTTGCACTAATATCCCAAGTGTGCAAGTCCATCCCCTCAGAGCAGCCCCACACCCTGAGCCCAGAGGAGAATCCCAACTAGTTTGGGCATTTGTAACCCTGGGGCCTGAAGCTGATGAGAGAAAGGGAAGTGAGCCATCTTGGAGCTTTCCGATACCACCTGCTGGGAGCACAGGGAATTGACTGAGCGACGTCCTGGCTGATTTTGACCTTGTTCTCCACCAGCAGGCTCCACTGGAGAGCTCGGGAGTGACATGACCATGGGAACACCCTATGTACATATTAAAATCTGGCATTTGGGGGCCATTGGGGTGAAATGTAGGTACTTTTGGGGTTGGGTCCCACATGCGAAGGGATGTGGACAATTTGGAGAGGGTCCAGCGGCGGGCAATAGAAATGATTAGGAGGCTGGGGCACATGACTTACGAGACCCTACAGGCCATATCCTGTATGTTAAGCTAAGGCAAGGTTAGCATATCTATATTGTGACCTTTTACTAAGAAAGCAAAGTTGACCTGTATCTTGTTACTTAAATAGATAAGTACTCACGCCTGTCTAAGACTTTTACTTAGACCAATCGACAATGGAGAATGGCATAGGGTTTTTTTTTTCAGTATTCTACCCACAGACTTAACAGGTACAACACAAGGGAACTTATGTGCATATGTACATGTCATCAACATGCACAAACATACTAGCCTGTGAAGTAAGCGTACCCTAACGTTTTGTGGGTGAGGAATGAAATTTGGACATAGGAGGAAGGATTTCCGGTGCTTGTGCCCTATAAAAGAGGTAACCCACCTCACTAGAGCACTTCACTCTATCATTCTGACTTACTTCCTCCACTCTCTCTATGTACTAGCAGTAGGCTGTACTTGTTCTTAAACTTTAAGTTTCAAGGGAACTAGGCTAAGCTCCATTTCCGTAAGTTTTTATTCTTTGTTTATTAGGTTTTGATTTTAAGTTTAACTTAGTCAAGTAAACCCTAAGTAACAGTAGCTTTTTCTAAGCGCTGCATCTTTCACTCAAGAATTGAGAAACCTGAACTGCAAGGCTGGTTCTGTGTCTCTTACCACCAGGTTATCAAGGAAGTGTGGTAAGAGACATTAACCAAAACTTTGTTGCATATAATGCCCTATGTATCTATTGAATAGCAGTAAAGCAACTGTAACTTTGTAACTCAATTAAATTAAATAAAATGTAAGCTAATAAATTAAATTTTCATCATATTATCCAAATTAATATTATTAGTACACCCTAAATCAGGGTACATGGGACAGAGAGTTGGAGTGCTGGTGGATGAGGGCACTGGCCCTGGGAGTGCAGGCTCTAGGGTGGGGTTAGAATGAGAGGTTCAGGGTGCAGTAGAGGGGACGGGGTTAAGGCAGAGAATTGGGCTGTCAGGGCTCTGGAACAAGACCAGGAAAAAGAGAATTGAGGTGAAAGAGGGAGATCAGGCTAGAGCAGAAAGTGGTGGGGGAAAAAGAAGTTTGAGCTGTAGGTGGGAAGAAAAAACTCAACCCCCCTCTTATCAGGGCATCTAAGAACTAGATGAAAGACATCTCTCCCCCACTGCAATAGCAACTCCAATGGGCCTGGGCTGAGGGGAGAACTCCTCTCCCCAGCAGCTCCAGCTGGTTGGGCTACAGACATCTTGCCTCCACAGATCTGGTGTTCTTGGGCTGGGACAGGGGAGGGGCTCCTCTCCTCTCCATTTGGGACATGGCGGGATGAGAGATGTGACAGAGCTTTATGGGAAATCATTATTTGCCTGATTCATGTGCCAGTCCTAGTCTCTGTTGACCCAAACAAGCCATTTATCCTGCATGCTGATGCCAGTTTGGAGGGTTTGGGAGCAGTCTCGTACCAGGAAGTGGAAGGCAAATGTAAATCTGTAGCCTTTACCAGCTGAGGACTGTCTGATAGCGAAACTTGCTATCCCATCCACCAGCTGCAGTTCTTGGGCTTGAAATGGGCCATCACTGAGAACTTTGGAGACTACTTGTGTGGTGCTCAGTTTCAGGTATGGACAGAGAACAATCCACTGACTTATGTGTTAACAAGGGCTAAGCTGGATGCTGCAGGGCAGAGATGGGTGGCTACTTTTGCTAGCTGTGACTTCAGCATTCAATACCAATGATTTGGTATAATAGGGAGTGTGATTTACCAGGAGCACCAATTCTTGGTTGTGAGGAGGATGTAAGCAGGGTCAGAATGAACTCTACCCTGATATCTGTTGGTGATGTGTTGTAAAAGTCTTTTGTTGCTGATGTGCATGGTCACACCCACCCCGCATTGCATGATGGGAGTGCTTGTCCAAATGGTCATTTCGGCTGCTGTGAGATCCCCAATCTCTTTCTTATTAGGGCAGGAGTAATAAAGTGTAGTTATCCTGGTGATATGAATCAAGGACAGTAGAACGGTCCTTAGCAGTTCATGCTTTTGGGAGTCACCCGAACCTACATATATCTCATTAGGCAAGGGACATGGGTTCCAAAGCATGGTGAAATAAAAAAGGTTGAAAATGAATATTTAAATTTAGTACTATGGGTCTTTTTTGAAGTTTCTAACTGCAGATTTTATTTTTTTCTTTTCTAGTTTAAAAATAAAGCTCTTTGTAATTGTATTACAAAATCAGTTCTATGCTACAGACCTAAGATCACTAATAGTTAAGTATAAATTTTAGATGTACTTAGAGTGGGGGGTTCTGATCTCGCTTACACACTGAAAGTTGTAAGCAACTTCACAGTTAGGTAAAATGCTCTTTTCCACTCTGACTGCATGGAAATTTTGCAGGTTGGACTCAGGGAATGCAGCTGGGGGGCAGGACTGTTGTGGCACATACCCCATTTCTGCAACCAACATTTGTTACCTCACTCCATAATGCCACACACAAAGCGACCTTTTACCTTTCAGAACCAGAATATATCACAGAAGAGATCTAATAGCATAAGCTTAAGGTGAGGGACTGTAGCACTAACAGCAATTTTAAGAGATTCAAAAATGTCTCTGTCTTTACACACCAGGAACAACAAAAAGGAAATCAACTAAAACAACCACAGACAGCTAAACACCCATTCTTACCTCCCACCTGCTTTTGGCATTTGGAACACATACCCCTTAATGGTGAGTACTTTTCAGGTGAGGGTGAAGCTGAAGGCTTAACTGAAAACAGTTTAAGAAGTGCTCCCGTCTCTGGCACTCAGCTATCCAGCTCCCAATGGGGTCCAAACCCCAAATAGATCCCTTTTACCCTGTAGAAGCTGTAATATCCTGTGACCAGGACAGCTGCCTAGCAGACTGCGCATCTGCCTGCCAGCGTGAGAGCGCATAAGGTGCTAATCCAGATAGTGATGGCTGGGTGGCAGCGGTCATGAAAAACCAGCAGAATGGTGCAGCAAAAGTGTGCTGGGCCCATAACCCAGAGATTAATGGATCAAAGCCATCCTCTGCTACATGTGTGCTTGCTTCTTTTCCCTCAGGGCCTTCCAGCAAGGCAGTGACCAGCAGAGCACCAAGAGCCTAGGCCATGAGGCTACCTGGACTGAAGGCAAGAGGCAGGCCTGGGTATGGCGAGGGCCTCCTGTCCTGGAATGAGGCTGCAGTACTTCCTGGTCCCCTTTTCCCACCCACACTGGCAGGCAGCGTGTGCTGCGGGAGAACAGGAAGGGGAGGCTCTCGGGACACCAGGCAGTGCTGTGTGTGTGGCTGTCAGGGGAAAGAGCCTAGGCTCCTGACTCAAACTGCCATTGACTGGCGTGGCTCTGCACACCGTCAGCCAGGGCAGGCCAGGCTGCGGACGTGACTCAGGCGTGAGCAGCATGGCCGCGCTTTCCTGACAAGGCGTGAGGCAGGCCAAGAGCTTTGCACAGCTTACAGGGAAGTGGGAGGGAGGCGTCTTTGAGCCGGCGTGTCTCGTCTGCTTCTCCTTTGCCACTTGGGCGGAGGCGGGGAGAGAGCGAAATGTTCCTGGCTGAAAGTTTTTGTGCTCGGCCTTGAGGATTAAACCTGAGCCTCTGGAACAGCTGCTGGGAGATGGGTTTCTGAATGACATCCAGCCCGGTCTTCGGGCCACTAGCTGAATGCACTGAGGCCAAGAGGCAGCAAAATGGGACCTTTGAGGCTCTCCGCAGGCAGGGCCAGCTTTAGGAAGTGCGGGGCCCAATTCGAACATATTCGGCGGGGCCCCGGCAGAGATGACTAAAAAAAAAAACCATGTAAATAAAAGCCTTTCATTTCTTAGCAGCCGGCTCCCTGTAAAAAGTTCTGATTTAAGGGATGTGCCACAGTATGTATTTTTTGTACCAATAGGGTTACCATACATCCATATTTTTAAAAATTTCTCCCAAATGGTCTATTTAAGAACCAAAAAGCTGGACATGTCCAGGAAAATACGGATGTATGTTAACCCTACCTAAAATTCTTTTTTAAAAAGATGGGCCTGAACTAGAAATGAGCTCCGTTTCACATGTGTGGGTCCCCACCACTCCCTGGGGGTGTGCTAGGGTGACCAGATGTCCCGATTTTATAGGGACAGTCCCGATTTGGGGAGTCTTTTGCTTATATAGGATCCTATTACCCCCCACCATGTTCCAATTTTTCACACTTGCTGTCTGGTCACCCTAAGGTGTGCACATGTGTGGGTCACAGCTGTTCACTGCCCCTCTCATTGCAGCGTGTGTGCAGGGTTACTGCCCTGGGAACTGCAGGGCACCAGTGGACATGGGGCTGGCTGGAGGCAGGGCAGGGGCTGACTGGAGGTCGGGTCTGGCTGCAAGCAGGGCAAGGCGTGCGGGGCTGGCTGCAGACAGGACAGGGGGTGCAGGACTGGCTGCAAATGTGCTGGCTGCAGGCAGGGCAGGGTGTGTGGGACTGGCTGCTGACAGGGGCTGGCAGCAGGCAGGGGGATGTGGGGTGGAGTGGGCTGGTTGGCTTCAGGCAGGGCCTCAGGGGAGTGCGCAGGGGTTGGCAGGCCTGGAGACAGAGGAGTGTGGGACTGGCTGGCTTAAGGCAGGGGAGTGCGGCAAGGGTTGACTGGAGACAGGGCACGGGGTGCGGGGCTGGTGCAGGCAGGGCAGGGGGTGCAGCAGGGGCTGGCTGTGGGCAGGGGTGCGGGTACAGGGGGTACAGCCTACCCTGTACGGTAAGTGCCCCCTCCTCCACCAAGGTAGCAGCAGCAGCCCAGGGCTCGGGGGCTATTTAAAGGGCCTGGGGCTCCCCTGCTTCCACCGCCCCAGCCCTTTGAATAGCCGCGGGAGCCCTGGGGAAGTGGCGGGGCTCCGGGGGCTGTTTAAAGGGCCGGGGCGGTAGAAGCAAGGGGAGCCCCAGACTTTTTAAATAGCCCCCAAGTCTCCAGCAGTGGGGCTCTGGTGGCAATTTAAACAGCCTGAGGCTCCAGTCCCTGCTGGGAGCCCCAGGCCCTTTAAATTGCCCCCTGGGGAAGCTGGGCCACCCTAGTACAGTGCACCAGCAGGGCTTGGGTGTGGGGCCCGATTCAGGGGAATTGGTTGAATTGGCCTAATGCCGGCCCTGCCCGCAGGAAAGCAAGGAAGTAGCACAGGCTTATCACTGTCCCTGGGTGGGCTTGAACCACCATCCTTTCAGTTAAGAGCCAAACGTGCTGACCCATTGCACCACAGAGACACAGACAGGCCAGGCTGTATGGAGCACAACAGTCAGGAATCAGCTCAGGGTCCGGTCTAGCACATGCATGCAGTGGTTGGACAAGCAACAGCAAGGAACTGGACTGGTGCGGAGTGAAAGATCTGTGGGAAGGAACCGAAAATAGTACTGGGGCTGCAGTACAGGGCTTGCATACACTTTCTTTGGCCTGTTTTGCTGGAAGAGTTAGCAGGGCAAGCTTGTTAGCCACAGGTAAGGGGGTGAGTTTATGCAAATTCTGGACTCTGGGACCACAGCTGGGGTGGCACATGCACCCTCTCTGCAACCAACCTTTGTTATTTCACTCCATAACAGCACACACAAAGCAACCTTTTACCTTTCAGCACCAAAATATACTGTAGAAGAAATCTAATAGCATAACTTTAAGATGAAAAACTTCAGTACTAACAATAATTCTAAAAATATTCAAAAATATCTCTGTCTTTAGACACCAGACACAAAATCAATCAGACCAAGAACAAACATCTATTCCTATTTCCCACACACTTTGGGGGGGGGGGTTGGAACCCATACCCCTTAATGATGAGTCCTTTCCAGGCGAGGGGCAAGCTCTCAGGCCTCAAATGCCAGGTACAGTTACTCTCTCCTTGATCCAAACTAAACAGGAAAATACACTTGATTACTCCTGCCCCAATAACAAAGAGATGGGGGATCCCACAGCAGCTGAAATGACCATTTGGACAAGCACTCCCCTCATGCAATCTGGGGTGGGTGTAACCATGCAAATGACATCAGCCCCAAAAGGCCTTTACAACAGATCACCAACAGATGGCAGGGTAGAGTTCATACCGACCCTGCTTAAACTAGATTGTGGCAAAGATTAAAAAACACTGAATGTTAAAACTCACCAAACGCGGGTGAATCCATTCTCATTGTCGTACCCGCTTCTTAAACTCCATACCTGAACGTAGCCCTCACATGGACAACATACCCTCCTAACTCAGTGTCTGTACGTTAACCTTTTACCCCCAGTCAGGGCTATGGCAGATTCTGTATTCCTTACGCCACCCGATCTTAAACCGAACTTCGCACCCCTTGGGTAATCTGTACATTGTTCCCTGATCACCAGAAACTTCTACACCTAAATGCTGTACCGTACACCTTTTTCTTCTTTGAACGTCATCTTACTAAAATGTTGACATTTGTTCGAGATCCCGGCTCCTGTTCCCTTGCAAGGCGTGTGCCTTTGCTCCAGGTTTTAGTCTGCTAATACAGCGGGGGCAGGGTGGGGGCCGATTGAGCCAGAGGCGCTTGCCTGCTGCAGACACGGATCAAAGGCTGAACCTCATCCCCCACGAGCTGAAGGCTTAATTGAAAACAGTTTAAGCAGTACTCCCGTCTCCGGCACTCAGCTACCCAGCTCCCAATGGGGTCCAAACCCCAAATAGATCCTTTTTACCCTGTAGAAGCTGTAAAAGCCTGTGACCAGGGCAGCTGCCTAGCAGCCGGCGCATATGCCTGCCAGCGTGAGAGCTCGTAAGGCACTAATCCAGATAGAGGTGGCTGGGTGGCAGAGGGAGTAAAGAGCCAGCAGAGTGGTGCAGCGGACGCGTGCTGGGCCCATAACCCAGAGGTCAATGGATCAAAGCCATTCTCTGATACACGAGCACTTGTCTCTTTTCCCTCTGGGCCTTCAAGCGATCAAAACCCTCGGCTTGCGGGCCCAGCTCTGTCTGCCATGTGCCTGGGCAGCAGCAGGACAGTCTCAAGAGAGCAGCTCCCACCCATTATCTCTTGTAGTGGAAAGGAAGTAGAATTGTGGTTGGACTTTTGCTATTTCTGTTCAGGGAGTCAGTGGCTGTGAGGCAACCCTTACTGATAATGGCAGGGGAAGAGTTCTCTCTTCTGCATTGATGCTGCAATTTTTTGTTGTGCCCTTTCTCTCCCCCTTCAATGCAGGCAGGTAGGCTTGGTGGCTTGGGGATGTGGGTCAAGCCTGGTTTCTTTTGGCAGATACCTGGTTGAGAACTGGTGCTCTACGGTCTTGTCTAAACTGACCAGCCCTAATGTCTGTAGCCTCGTCTCATACTTTGGAAGCCTTTTATTTACCCCTTTCCACTGCAAAAATGACTATTTAGTCCTACTCTTTCTTTCCAAGCTGCTAACCAGTTACTGATCCATGAGAGGGCCCCAGCCATCTGGAGTAGCTTGTGACTGTGAGTGGCAACCTCAGGGCAGATTGTTAAGAAGCAGAGCACAATCCCCAAACTGGTTGTGTGTTCTAGACTTACGTTTCACCAAGTGTCAGATTCTGGATGACACCCCTTTTATGACTTTTTAAAGCAAACTTGCTATTTTTGCATCATTTGAGCGTTCTATGCAGAGGACTAGAAATGTTTCTATTAACCTGAATGTTAGATCATTTTAACATTGGCTGGAATCACAATGTTAAATTAGTTCTTATGACTTTAATAACTGATACTTCCTCTATCTCAGGACTAGCTATTAAACTGATTTTTGGACTAGGGAGATGGAATAGCAGCTTCCTCCATCCCTTGCACACATCACCCTGTTACTGTGGCACTGAACCCCCAGGAGCGTTGGACCTCCCTATGGGGAGAATATCGTGGTTGAAGAGCAGCGAAGAAAAATGGTGTTGTCTGTGTTCCCATTTGGTTTGTTCTGAGTATGGTTTTGAGTCGTTTGTAACTCTTTCATCAGTTATTAGTAACATCTTATTATCAGGCCTCTGAACTGAAAGGCTGCTCTTGAAGGTTTTACTTTGTCGTTGTTTGTAGGTCAAACAGCCGCTTTCTTAGGCCTCGTCCACACTACGCATTTAAACCAAATTTAGCAGCATTAAAACGAATTAACCCTGCACCCGTCCACACAATGAAGCCCTTTATATCGATATAAAGGGTTCTTAATACCGATATCTGTACTCCTCCCCGATGAGGGGAGTAGCGTGGAAATCGGTATTGCCATGTTGGGTTAGGGTTAGTGTGGCCGCAATTCAATAGTATTGGCCTCCGGGCGGTATCCCACAGTGCACCCTTGTGACCGCTCTGGAAAGCAATCTGAACTCGGATGCACTGGCCAGGTAAACAGGAAAAGCCCCGCGAATTTTGAATTTCATTTCCTGTTTGCCCAGCATGGAGCTCTGATCAGCACAAGTGGCGATGCAGTCCCAAACCCAAAACGAGCTCCAGCGTGGACCGTCTGGGAGGTACTGGATCTGATCGCTGTATGGAGAGACAAATCTGTTCTATCAGAGCTCCGTTACAGAAGACGAAATGACAAAGCATTTAAAAAAATCTCCAGGCTATGATAGACAGAGTCCACAGCCAGGACTCAGCACAGTGCTGCGTGACAAGCATAACGGAAAGCCAAAGAATCAAATGGACGTTCATGGAGGGAGGGAGGGGAGACTGAGGACTCCAGCGATCCCACAGTCCCCGCAGTCTTTGAAAAGCATTTGCATTCTTAGCTGAGCTCCCAATGCCTGAACAGTCAAACACATTTTGCCAAGTGTTTCAAGGGACCCTGGAGCTAGGCAAAGGGGTCCAACGGGCAGGGCCCCTGGAGCTAGGTTTAGGGGCCCCAGAGATAGAGCCCCTTGAGCTACGGTTGGGGGACCCATGCATAGGGCCCCTTGACCTAGGGTAAAGGGCCCCATGGGTAGGGCCTCTGAAGCTAGGGTTAGGGGACCCAGGGGTACAGGGCCTGCAGATAGGGTTAAGGGTCCCACGAGAAGGGACTTTGGAGCTAGGGTTAGGGGCCCCACGGGAAGGGCCGTTGGAGCTAGGGTTAGGGTTCTCACATGTAGGGACCCTGGAGCTAGGGCTAGGAGCCCCAGGGACGGGACCACAGGAGCAAGGGTTGGGGGTCCCAGGGGTGGGGTGCCTGGAGCTAGTGTTCGGGTGTCTAGGGGTGGGGCCCCTGGAGCTAGGGTTAGCGACCCCATGGGCAGGGCACCTTGAGCAGGGGTTTGGATCCCCAGCAATGGGGCCTCTGGAGCAAGGGTTAGGGGTCCAAGGGGTGGGACCCATGGAACTAGGGTTAGGGGTCCCACTGGTAGGGCCCCTGAAGCTAGAGTTAGGGGACCCAGGGGTAGGGCCCATGCAGCTAGGGTTTGGAGCCCCAGAGATGGGGCCCATGGAGCTAGGGATAGGGGTTCCAGGAATGGGGCCCCTGGAACTAGGGTTAGAGGCCCCACGGGTAGGGCCCCTGAAGGTAGGGTTAGGCACCCCAGGGGTAAGGCCCCTGGAGCTAAGATTAGGGGTCCCACGGGTAGGTCCCCTGGAGCTAGGATTATGGGTCAAATGGGCACGAAGCCAGGAGCTACGGTTAGAGCTCCCACAGGTAGGACCTCAGGAGCTAGGGTTAGGGGCCCCACGGATAGGGCCCCTGGAGCTTGGGTTAGGGATCCTAAGGGAAGGGCCTATGGAGCTAGGGTTAGGTGCCTCACGGGCAGGAGCCCAGGAGCTAGATTTAGGGGCCCCAAGGATGGGGCTCCTGGAGCTAGGGTTAAGGTCCCCACGGGTAGGGCCCATGGAGCTAAGGCTAGGGGCCCCATGGGGAGGTCCCATAGAGCTAGGGTTAGGGTCCCCACGGGTAGGGCCCCTGGAGATAGGGTCAGGGGCCCCAGGGATAGAGCCCCTGGAGCTAGTGTCAGGGACACTAACCCCCAGATGGCAAAGTTAGTTGTCTGACCGCGAGAGAGACAGGCAACACCAGCAAGGTCCGATCAAAAGCTCTTTATTGACAAGTGCACGCATCAACATAGAGCAGCTTGTCTCCCGAGAGAACCAGCCCGCTCTTTAAATCTTAGTATAAGCCTATATAGACAGTTCTGTCGCGTCATAAATTATTCACTGGAGCAACCCACTCCCTTCTTTTAACAACTAGAAACTAGACACCTTTAGTATACATACATACCTAAAGTTAGAAATGTAGGGGAGTTAAAAACAAACAACGAACAAAACCAGGGAGTGAAAACAAGGAGGCTGGGAAACTAGGGCTCTCATCAGTTCTTCGAAGGAGCTGCCCTAACACAGCACATCTGGTACTATGCCAGGAATGCAGCTTCTCGCTTATCTCACTTTTTTCCAGCGCTTGTGAGACATGCTGCTGCTTCTCAGTGTTTTCCACTCAGGAATTACCCAAAAACCTCGGTTAGCCTGACTTTGGTCAGGTTGGCATACCTGGTTTTGTCTGCAATATCTTTATTCAGGCCTAACACTAGGGATAGGGGCCCCACGAGTACGGTTCCTGGAGCTAGGACTGGGGGCCCAAGGGGTATGCCCCCTAGAGCTAGGGATAGGGGTCACAAAAGTAGGGCCTTTGGAGCTAGGGTTAGGGGCCCAACGGGTGGGGTCCCTGAAGCTAGGTTTAGGAGCCCCATGGGTAGGGCCCCTGGAACTAGAGTTAAGGGCCCCAGGGATGCGCCCCTGAAGCTAGGGTAAAGGGTCCCAGGGGTGGGGCACCTGGAGATAGGTTTAGTGGCCCGACGGGTATGGCCCCTGCAGCTAGGATTAGGGGCCCCAATGGTAGGGCCCCTGGAGCTAGGTTTGGGGGTCCCACGGGTAAGTACTCTGTAGCTAGGTTTAGATCCCCATGGGTTGGGCCCCTGGAGGTAGGGTTAGAAGCCATAGGGATAGGGCCCTTGGAGCTAGGGTTAGGAGCACTGGGGGTCAGGCCCCTGGAGCTAGGGTTAGGGGCCCACGCATATGGCATCTGGAGCTAGGGTTAGGGGACACAGGGGTAAGGCCCCTATAGCTAGGGTTAGTGGTCGCATGGGTAGGGCCTCTGGAGCTAGGGTTAGGGGCCCCACAGGAAGGGACCCTAGAGTTTGGGTTAGGGGCCCCAGGGCTGGGGCTCATGGTGCTAGGGTTAGGGGTCCTAGGGGTGGGCCCTGGACCTAGGGATAGAGGTCCTAGTGGTGGGGTGCCTGGAGCTACAGTTAGGGGCCCCAGGGGTAGAGCCCATGGACCTAGGGTTAGGGGTCCCACGGGTTGGGACACTGGAGCTAGGGACAGGGGCCCCATGAGTAGGGCCCCTGGAAATTGGGTTAGTGGTTCCATGCGTAGAGCACCTGTAGCTAGCGTTAGCGGGCGCATGGCTAAGGCCCTTGGAGATAGGATTTGGGGCCCCAGGGACTTGGCCCTTGAGCTAGGGTTAGTGTTCGCGTGGGTGGGGCCCCTGGAGCTAGTGTTTGGGTTTCCAGGGGGTGGGGTCTATGGAGCTAGGGCTAAGGACCCCATGGGTAGGGCCTCTTTAGCTAATGTAAGGGCCCTACGGGCAGGGTGGCTGGAGCAAGTGTTAGGGACCCCACGGGTAGGGCCCTTGGAACTAGGGTTAGGAGCCCCAGGTATGGGGCCCCTGGAGCTAGGGTTAGGGGATGCAGGGGTGGGGTCCCTGGAGCTTGGGTTAGGGGCCCCACGGAGAGGGCCCCTGTAGATAGGGTTAGTGGCGCAAGGGGTAGGGCCCCTGGATCTTTGGTAACGGACCCAAGGGGTAGGGCCCCGGAAGCTAAGGTTAGGGGTCCCATAGGTAGGACCATTGGAACTAGGATTATGATTCCCACATGTAGGGCCCCTGGAGCTAGGGTTAGGGTTCCCAGGGGTGGGGCCTCTGGACCTAGTGTTAGGGGCACCACGAGGACGGCCCCTGGAGCTAGGGTAAGGTCCCATGGGTAGAGCCCTTGGAGCTAGGGTTAGGGGAACCACGGGTAGGGCCCCTGGAGCTAGGGGAAGAAGCCAGACGAGTAGGGCCCCTAGAGCTGGGTTAGGGAAACCAGGGATGGGGCCCCTGGAGGTAGGGTTAGGGCCCCCAGGGTTAGAGCCCCTGGAGTTTCCATTAGGGGTCCCATGGGTAGGATCCCTGGAGCTAGGGTTAGGAGCCCTAGCAGTAGATCCTCTGGAGCTGGGGATATGAGCCTCAGTGTTAGGTCCCCTGGAGCTAGGGTTAGGGGTCTCACAGGTAAGGCCTCTGGAACTAGGGTTAGGGGCCCACAGGTAGGAGCCCTGCAGTTAGGGTTAGGGGTCCCACTGGTAGGGCCCCTGGAGCGAGGGTTAGGGGCCCCACAGGTTGGACCCCTGGAGCTAGAGTTAGGGGCCCCAGTGGTAGGGCCCCAGAGCAAGTGTTAGAGACCTTACGGTTAGGGCCCCTGGAGCTAGGGTTAGGGGCCTCACAGGTAGGGTCTAAGGAGTTAGGGTTAGCAGCCCAATGGGTAGGGCCCCGGTAGCTAGGGTTAGGGGCCCCAGGGGTAGAGCCCTGTAGCTGGGTTGAGAGGTTTATTTAAAATAGACATACATCTTTTAAGATCTGCTTCAGAAATGCTAATGTTGATATAAGCAAAAGTCTTCATAGTGTTCCCCTGGTCATCTTTCCTGATAACAATTTCCGCATCTGTAACATTTCCAAACTTGCTGAATCTTTCCTGCAGTTCAGCCTCAGATACTGTATGGCCAAGTCCTCCAACATATAAACGTTTTAAAACTTGTTTTTTCTCCATAATAAAAAGTCAGACTGTTTCATTTAGGACGTATGTTTTATCCTTTGCACATGTCCAGCCAGGAAAGGGTAGGGCCTCTGGAACTAGGGTTACGATCCCAATGGGTAGGGCCCCTGGAGCTATAGTTTGGGGCCCTACGAGCAGGGTCCCTAAAGCTAGGGTTAGGGGCCCCAGGGATGGGGCACCTGGAGCTAAGTTTAGGGGCACCATGGGTATGACCCCTGCAGCTAGGGTTAGGGCCTTAAGCGGTAGGACCCCTGGAGTTTGGGTTAGGGGTCCCACGTGAAGGGCCTCTGGAGATAGCGTTAGTGGCCTGACTGGTAGGGCCCCTTCAGCTAAGGATAGGGGCCCCAGGTTGAAGGGCCCCTGCACCTAGGGATAGGGGCCCTACGGGTAAGGCCCCTGGAGTTAGGGTTAGGGGCCGCACAGTTAGGGCCTCTGGAGCTATGGTTAGGGGCTTCACGTGTAAGGCCCCTGGAGCTAGGTTTACGGGCCCCATGGGTAGGGCCCCTGAGCTAGGGTTAGTGGCCCCAGGTATGGGGCACTTGGAGTTACTGTTAGGGGCTCCACGGATGGGACCCCTGGATTTAGGATTAGGGACCCCATGGGTATGGCCCCTGGAGCTAGCGTTAGGGGCCCCAGGGGTAGTGCACCTGGAGCTAGGGTTAGGGGTCCCACAGGTAGGGACTCTGGAGCTAGTGTTAGGGGCCCCACGTGTAGGGCCTCTGGAGCTATGGTTTGGGACCCCTTGGGCAGTGTCCCTATAGCTAGGGTTAGGTGCCCCAGGGATGTGGCCCATGGAGCAAAGGTTAGGGGTCCCAGGGGTGGGGCACCTGGAGCTAGGGTTAGAGATCTCACGCTTAAGGCCTCTGGAGCTAGGATTAGGGGCCCACTCATAGGGCCCCTGAAACAAGGGCTATGGGCCCCACGGGTTGGGCACCTGGAGCTATTGTTCGGGGCCCCAGGGATGGAGCCTCTGGAGCTAGGGTTAGGGGCCCATGTGTATGGCAACTGGAGCTAGAGTAAGGGGCACAGGGGTAGGGCCCCAGGAGCCAGGGTTAGGGGCCCCACGGTTAGGGACCCTGGTGGAGTAGGGACTATCTGTGTGGGAGATGGGAGAGCAGGGGGTGACGTAAGGTGAGGGACAGGACATAAGCCTGTAACTCCAGCTAGGCAGCGGGGAGGGGTCAGCACCTTTGCCTGGGAAGCTGGACACAGGAAGGGGCCGGCTGGAGGGAGTTAGTTCAGTTTTGGTTTGGAGCTGGGTTATTGGAATTCAGGGATTCCCAAACTGGGAACTAAGCTTTCTGAACCCCCAGAAGGACTCGATCGAGAGGTCCTGGTTGTGCCCAAAAGCTCTGCTGTATCCTTCGTTCCTGTTGGCCAAAAAAACCTTTTGTTTTACTGGCTGGCTGAGTCACTGTGTGTCCCAGGAAGAGGGGTGCAGGACCGGATTCCCCCACACTCCGTGACATAAATATCTGTGCCCCCCACTAACCCCCTAAGCCCCTCTGGGACCCCTGCAGCCTGGACGTAGGTATCTGTGCCCCCCACGAACCCCCTAAGCCTCCCAGGGACCCCTTCAGCCTGCATGTAGGTGGAACCCTTCTGCCAGGCTGAATTGATAGCAGCAAGGACTGGGTTCAATACATAGGGGTCCCTTCCCTACTACGTAATGCAAACCAGCTCGAGCCCCCACCCAGTGACATGGGAAAATTTTACATACGCACCCCTAGGTGCCTCAAAGAGGCGATACTTCCCCTCTCGCAAGCACAGAGTCTGGGTGTAGCAGAAAATGTTTAATAACGTGAGATAAACAACATAGCATTAAATTGGGAAAACACCTCAATTAGGCCGTGTCCTTTTCCCTGGGCTCTTGAGTCTAGCAATCCCCAAATCACTCCAAGACTCCAAAGTCCAATACCTCAAATGTTTCAAGAGTCCAGCAACCCCAAAACCACCCACAGTTGCACAACCCCAGAGTTCAAGAGTCTATCTGCAGGGTTTTTCCCCCCTGCCAGCCTGGGTAGAAAGGAGCACTTTACGTGATCCACTGCTGACTGCCCTGCCTCTCTGTGGGTTTCTGCTTCCGCCTTCCCCATGAACTGCTCAGCTTGATCCACCAGCTACTCTGTGCTGCCAGCCGACCAGTGATCTGCTCCAGCTGTCCTAAAAAACTACTCAGCTCACCTCACTCTATGGGCTATTCCAACCATCCCACAAACTGTTTTTCTCTGTCAGCTGCTCTGCTCCACAACATAACTTCAGACTCCCTTACTGGCTAACAAAGCTCTTTAATGATTTCAGCTCAGGAACCTAGAACTTCAATTGTTAAAAGAATCAAATTTCAGCTTTACTCTTCAACTGCTAAAAGAGAAAAAAGTGCAATTCATGTTTTTGGTTCACCCAAGGAGCTCACTCCCTTGTCTAGCGAGTGCCACTCAATTGATGGTGAGAATCCCTGTCTCAAAGCAGTTTCACAGTTCCTCATCCACACAATCAGGGTGACAACACTCCACATCTCATGCCCCAACAACAAATAAACCGGGGATACCACAGCTGTCAAAGCAGCCATCCCAGGCTGTCGTTGCCGTGTCAGGAGGGTTGGGTGTGCCTATGCAAACACGATCAGCCCCTGAAATTCTTTTCTACACTCTCCATAATTCACCACCAGATGTCAAGGTAGAGTTCATCCTGCTTCTGCTTACATAGGTATCTGTGCTCCCCACAACCCCCTAATCCCACCGGGACCCATCTAGCCTGGATAAAGGTATCTGTGCTCCCCACAAACCTCTAAGCCCCCCAGGGAACCCGCAAGCCCAGATGTAGGCATCTGTATGCCCCACAAACCCCCTAATACCCACAGGACCCCTCCAGCCTGTAGGTAGGTATCTGTGACCCCCAGAGCCACACAAAGACCCTCAGGACCCCTACAGCATGGATGTTTGTATCTGTGACCCCCACAAAGCGCCTAAGCTACCCAGGGACCCCTACAATCGGGATGTAGGTATCTGTTCCCCCTAAAACACCTAATCCCCCCCGAGACCCCTCCAGCCTAGACATAGGTATCTCAGACCCCACAACCCTCCTAAGACCCCTGAAACCCCTCCAGCCTAGACGCAGGTATCTGTGCCCCTCACAAACCCTCTAGGCCATGATGGGACCCCTCCAGCCTCGACATAGTTATCTGAGCTCCCCCCACCCCCCCTAAGGCCCCCAGGACCCCTCTTGCCTGGATGAAGGTATCTGTGCCCCCCACAAACCCCTAAGCCACACCAACATCCCTATAGCCTGGAAGTAGGTATCTGTGCACCCTCACAAACCCACTGATCCTCCCAGCGACCCTACAGCATGGACATAGGTATCTGTACCCCAAAATGCCCCAAAGCAACCCTGGAACCCCTACAGCCTCGAAATAGGTATCTGTGCCCCCCCACAACTCTCAAATACCCCCACAACCCCTCCAGCCTGGAAGTAGATATTTGTGACCTCCAGGAACCCCCTAAGCCCTCACCAGTGCTTCTTCAGCCTGGACATAGGTATCTCTGCCTCCCACAAGCCCCCTAAGACCCACAGGTCCCCCATCAGCCTGGTTGTAGCTATGTGTATGCCACACAAACCCCCTAAGCTCCCCAGGGTCCCCTCCAACCAGGACATAGGTATCTGCACAACCACAACTCTTTAAGTCCCCCAGGGATCCCTCCAGACCATGCATAGGTTTCTGTGCCCCTCACCAACTCCCTAAACCCCCAGGGACCACTACAGCTTGGACGTATGTGTCTGTGCTCACCACAACCCCCTAAGCCATCCAGGGACCTCTCCAGCCCGGATGTAGATATTTGTGTCCCCTATGAAGTCCCTAATCCCCACCGGAATCCCTCCAGCCTAGACGTAGCTATCTGTGCCCCTCACTACCCCTAAGCCCCAGCAGGGATCTCTACAGCCTCTACGTAGGTGTGATGCTCTGTGCATTACCCTGCGTGGCCACACGGTGTCACTGTTGCTCCATGCGGGAAATGCTCTGGGCATTACTGTGATGGAGTAGGGACTGTCTGTGTGGGGGATGGGAGAGCAGGGGGTGACTTTAGGACCGGACACGTGCTCAGCCTGTAACGTGAGCTAGGCAGTGGGGAGGGGTCAGCACCTTTGCCAGGGAAGCTGGACACAGGAAGGGGCCGGCTGGAGGGAGTTAGTTCAGTTTCGGTTTTGGTCTAGGTGGTTGGAATTCAGGGAATCCGAAACTGGGAGTTAAGTTTCCTGAACCTCCAGAAGGACTCGATTGAGGGGTCCTGCTTGTGCCTCCAAACTCTGCTGTATCCTTCACTCCTGCTGTCCAATAAACCTTCTGTTTTACTGGCTGGCTGAGAGTCACCTTGTGTCCCAGGAAGAGGGGTGCAGGACCGGACTCCCCCACACTCCGTGACAGACCCTCAGCCCTTCCGGGACGCCTGTAGCCTGGACGTAGCTATCTGTGCCCCCCCACCAAACACCTAAGACCCCTGTAGACCCCTCCATCCTGAGCTTAGGTATCTGTGCCCCCTCACAAGCCCCCTAAGCCCCCCAGGGACCTATACAGCCAGAACATTGTTATCTGTGCCCCATATAGACTCCATAAGCCCCCCAGGACACTCCAGTGTGCACGTAGGTATATGTGCCCCTCAGAAACCCCCTAACCGCCCAGGAAACCCTACAGCCTGGATGTAGGTATTTGTACCCCCACAACCCCCCTATCCCCCCGCCGGGACATCTACAATCTGGATGTAGATATCTGTGCCCCTCACAAAACCTCTAATCGCCCCTGGGACCCATACAGCCTGGACATACGTATCTGTGCCCACTCGAACCCCTAAGACCCCCTGGTACCCCTACAGCCGGGACACAGGTATCCTGGGCCCCCAAAAATCCCCTAAGACTCCCAGGATGCCTCCAGCCTGGACATAGGTATCTATGCCCCCCATGAACCCCCTAAACCCCACTGGGACCCCTAGATCCTGGAGATTGGTATCTGTGTCCCCCCAAAAACTCTCTAAGCCCCCCAGGGACCCCTACGGCCTGGACGTAGTTATCTGTGCACCTCAAGGCCCCTAAGATCCCTCGGACCCCTACAGCCTGGAGGTAGGTGTGACGGTGCTCCCTGTGGGAGCCAGCTGAGGTCAGTTAATCAGGGTGAACTGCAAACAAAACAGGGCAGACAAATCCCAAATGCTGGTGGTGATTTCAATACTTAGATTTACCAAGCCAGCACAAAGCAGCTTCTGTAGGACCTCACTGGTTACTTAGAAGTTTAAGCCATGCAGTTCCCTTAAAGTACCCAGCCTCAGGCCTCCGTCCAGACACACCTGTCAGATATGATGATGATTCCTGAAAATCTTACTTCATCATATAAAAGGAAAGATTCTTCCAATCCCAAAGGATCAGCCACATACTCAGGATCTATTACAACTTAGATCTTACCTAAAATACATGCTATAGCCAATTCTTATTAAGTAAGCTAAAATGTATTAGAAAAGAAAAGAGAGAGAATGTTGATTAAAAGATTAATAGACATATAGACTTGAATTCAATTCTTGAGGTTCAGATACATAGTAGAGGTGAGCTTGTAGTAGCCAAAAGTCCTTTTTGAAATAGTCCATAGGTTATAGTCCAATTTCCATATTCAGGGTGGCTCCAGTCAATGACTGGGGATCACAATCCTTGTGGCTTAAGGTTTCCCCGTCTTGAAACCCAAAGCAGATATGAGATGAAGAAGGATCGTGTCCCAGGCTTCTTATACATTTCCAGCAGCCTTTCGGCCTGAGAAAACAATAGGCTTAGCTCTCCTTCCAAACATCCTGGCAATTAGTACAGGGTAATTTATTCATTAAACAGTTCAAATAGAGGTTACCACAACCTTCAAAGAGACACATAGACAATAATACTATTTCACTCAAGTACCATCATAAATGTTAATATTCCTTTTTTGCTCTTTGAATTAAAATTATAGCAACAGACAAGACTTGTTTGCTTACATCACAAGACCTGAGCAAAAATCTCCCCTTCTACTTCTAACAATGCAGACTTGCATTTCAAAGCTCTGTTCATTTACATATCTTGCTAAGCAGTTCTTAAGGTTCACCCATGGGTCAGGTCAATCGGTGAGGTGAGTTAATTAACTCTTTCTGGCCCTGTCACCTTTCAATGAGATATTAGATTATACTTATAATGTCACAGTGGTGGTGAGTCGACTGCTGCAGCTCCCCGTAGACTCTGCCTGCATCTCTCACCAAGCTGGAGTACAGCAGTCAAGGGGAGAGCACTCGATGTGTTGCATCTATACTAGACGCGATATATCGACCCTGCTGGATCGATCGCTGCCCACCGATTCGGCAGGTGGTATAGACATACCCCGAGTATCTGGTGATCAGAGCTGGACCCCGGAGGGGGACACATTGAAGGAACTCAGGGGTTAAGGTGCCTCTATTGTCAACTGTCAGGGCTGCTGTAGCTCAGAGGAGGGTGCTTGACTACCTGGCAGGCTTAGGTGCCGCAAACCTGGGAGGCGGGAGAAGTGAGGCCACAAAAAAGGAGGCAGAAACCTCTTCTCTCCTGCTGGCAAAGAACCCCAGGTACCTGAAAGACAGGGACTCACATCCCTGAATGGGCTTTTAAAAAGGCACTGGTTAAAGATTGGCCCCGACCATTTCTTGTTTCCATAGACTAGACATTTTAGCAAACTTTAGAATTCCTTGGAGCTAAACACTGTGAAACTCCCCTTTCTCCTTCACAGAGGGCTTTAACGCCCCTTATCTCACTCAGGCTCACAACTGCCCGGAGTTTGAGAACTGTCCCTGTTCCCATTGGACTGATGGGAGGAGCCTGAGGTGCAGAGAAGGGAAGTGACCTACCCAAGCGCCTGCACAGTAAGGTGGTGGCAGAGCCAGAAAGAGAAGCCACCAGTCCTGACTCCAGTTCTAACAGACAATAACCCCCCCAGAGGCAGGGATAGAGCTCAGGAATCGAGATGGTGGGGAAATTTCATTGAATCCATTTCTGTCAGAAAATCCCATTCAGGCTAATCCGGTTTGTTTCTCAAAATCATAACAAGTGGGATGAAAGTTCTTTGCAAAAATATTGTATTGCAAAACAAAAGCATCTCCTGTTTGTCAGAGTGTGTTAAATTGTCTCCTCGCACACAAAGAGGAGACACTTAGATCTCAAACATTAGATAAGATGCTTCAGTCTGAGCTAAGTCATTGCTGCTCTTAACAATTTCAAAATAAAAAAATGCAAAAAAAATAGACTATTTCAGCTATTCTATTATGTGTTAATCTGCTCTGAGTAAACGTGATAGGACACCTCATATTATGCCCTACTCCTAGTGACACTCTCCAATGGATCCCCATCCTCCACCCACCGTCGGGTAGGTAAGAGCGGATCATTATTATTTCTACTTGAAAGAGGGAGAAGCTAAGGCTGAGAAAGGAGAATTGACTTGTTTTAGGTCACACAGCCAGTCAGAGGCAGAGTTGGGAATAGGACCCAAGAGCCCTGATTTTCAAACTACCCATTGGATCTTGAATTTCAGACACTGAATGACCTGAATAAAGTGCTCTCAGATGAGCTCCAGACCAACAACAGTGACAGTAACTATTCAGCAAGTATTTGAGGAGAACTGTAATGTTAGAGAGAATCATGACCTGCTCAGAGACAACTAATGCAGAGAAGCGGCAAAATTCATCAAACATAGAACTGGTTTTGACTTATAAAGAGAAAAACAAGGACCTGAGTCTCCTCCCTGTCAATAACCCCCGGCTCAGCCAATCAGGGTAGAGACTGAGGATGGGAGGCTGAGGGATCTCACCAGAGAGCCCAAAGGATGGCCCAGGTCACCAGTGGGGATCACTTCCCGAGCAATAGTTCAGCCTCACATTTTTGGGTAGACCTCCCACAGTGAGAACTGCAGAGCACTGCCCTGCAAAAAACTAAAAAAACCACACACACACTCTCTCTCTCCCCCTCCCTCCTGGTGTTGGGAGGGGAACAGGTAAAAGGACAAAGGAAACAAGAGAAGAGAAAGGAGGGAGGGAGCGATGGAGGAAGAGGTGAAACAAAAAGGACAAACCCTAATGTCCCCAGTGATTCTAAGGGACAAAATCCCAGGTGCAGAATAAAATTCTGCCTCCTTAAGCTCGTGTTTTCCATGCCTCGAATTCACCTGTCACCAGATGGATCAGACTGAACAGCTTTCAAACCTCCAGGAGGCTCTTACCTTCTAAACAGGGACGGCTGTTTTCTAGTAAAATCACTACAAGGGAAGGAGAAACCTCGAAAGAGGTTCCTCCTGGTGCTCACGTCCGTGAACCCGAATACTCTCTCAGTCCTCAAAGAGAGACCTGGAGAAGGAGACTTGCTGAAGCAAAGCCACAGGGGTCTCTGAGGTTTCCCTGGCCCCTCACCCCTGTCCTGCCTTGCTGATGTCAGCATCTCTCTGTGAGGTCACCACCTCCCCACCACCTTGGACCAATAAGTCTTAGGTCCTGCAAAAGGCCTTTGTGATGTCACTGCCACATCCCTCCTTTGCTGTGCCAATGTCCTGCCCCTGGCCTGGACCTTTGGAGGTTTGAGCTACTCCCTGTGGATCACTCCACTCAAGGAGCGTTCATTCTAGTCAGCAAGCCGGCTAGACAGGAAAACATCAGACGCTGCTCCCAATGCTACACTCAGTTTTTTTAGAAATTAGTCGACTTTCTGGCCAGAGGAGACCATTAGATCATCTAATCTGACCCCCTGCATGTCACAAACCTCCTGTATGACACAAGAGCTACTTTGGGGGCAAACACATTCAAGAAAGGCATCTAGTCTTCATTAAATGACATCAGGAGATGAAGAATCCACCCCTTTCCTTGGTAGCTTGTTCCTGTGGTGAATCATCCTCGCTGTTGACTATTTGTGCCTTAGTTGTAATAGGAATTTGTCTCTTTTCAACTTCCAATCATTGGGTCTTGTTATGCCTTTCTCTGCTAGATTCAAGAGCCCTCTAATAACCAATCTTTTCTCTCCATTAAGGCACTTCAACACTTCAGCGAAGTCACCGTTCAATCTTCTTTTCATAAGCTAAACAGGTTGAGCTCTTTCACTACTCACTAGAAGGTATTTTTCTCCAGCCCTCAGAACATTTGGTAGCTCTTTGCTGCCCTAGCTCAAATTTCACAACATCTTTTTCAAATGAGGACACCAAAACTGAAAGCTATTCCAATATCAGTCTCACTGATGCCATGTCACCTCCTGTGACGTTATTGACATAATCTGTAACTGTGCAGATCACTGTTGCGACCACTGTTCTATATTTGCAGCCAATACTGTAGAAAGGTTGTCATGTAAGGGGTCTATGGAGAGGTTCTGATTGGCTGATTATAATGATGCTATCTCTAGATGTGTATCATTTTTGTAGTTGATGTTATGAATATTGGCTCTATGCTGCCCATATTTCAAACTTGTGCCATAATGGGGGACAAAACAGCTACCTTGTTAGAAGTGGCTTTGCCAATAGAAGGAACCTGGGATTTAAACTCCCAATGATCGCACTGTGTTTGGGATCCATTTGAATTCCTCTCCCAGGTCTTTGACACTTTCATCTCCACTCATAGCGACTCTGATAGAGGATTAAAGAAGTCAAAGCATCATCTCCAAGCACAGACAACGGAGAATGCTTCATCACATGACACTTTGAGAAGTGGATGGATAGAACGTGATGAAGATAAACTCTGCCTGGCTCAGACAAAAGATAACAGTTGTGCAGTGATGAGGAAGGAGGGAATCTCTGAGTCACGCGTCCACGGTCGTGTCTTCACAGTGCTCCCAAGCTGGAGAGTGAAGAACCCCCTCGGTCCCACCGTGAGACTGAGGAACAGGAGGCCTGTCACCCCCATTCCTGCCGTCCTGCATTCCTGGTGTCCAGCATCCCAGAGGGCCTCCGTGCCAGCAACGAAACCCAACCGTCGTCTGGACTCCCCAGTGCTCCTCCTCAACGGCTCTAAATCAGCGGGAGAGTGGAAGGTCCTGGGCGTCGCGCCGGCACCTGGGATCCACTGCACCTGAACAGTGGGGAAAGGTTTCTGTGCTGGGGCATTGTTTAGTGTTTTCTAGTTTCCAAGGGAGGGTTTATGGGCCTGAGCGTTAAGCTCCCAAACCCAGTCACTGTTTCATTGTATTCATTAAGTTCGCATTTTCCCCTGTTCCCCCAGCTTTCTGTACCTTTACCCTGACTACACTTACCTTTGTTTGTGCCAAACCACCTTGTCTCCTCTTTATTTTATTTACACCTCAGAAGGAGGGAGGCAAAATCCACTGGTGATAGAGACAGGAGGGAGTCGAGTTTGTATCTCCTGAGAAAAGGGGCTTTTTCCTTTCCTATTTCTCCCCTACCATTTCTAACATTTTCCTTTGAAGCGTTGCCTTATTCAGCTTGAGGAAACGTTAGCTTTTAAGATAAAAACTACGAAATACAGAACTAGAGACATTTTTTAGAAATCTGGGATTTAGACATTTTATTTAAAGCCGGGGGGGGAGGGGGTGTTGGAGTTTCTGAGAAGGTTTTTGTTTGCAAGAAGCAACATTGTTGTGTCTGTTATTGTACCAAGTGGGGAGATGGTTGTCTATAAAGGAAGAGTCAAGACTAAACGCATCCAGTGAGGAGGGGATTTGAACCCATGCATGCAGAGCACAATGGATTAGCAGTCCATCACCTTAACCACTGGGCCACCTCAACTGAGCTGTAACAAAAGGGACAGAAGGAGAAATCTAAGGCCGACAGAGATAGGGACACAAAGGAGTTTTTAAATACTAAGCGTAAGCAGGGTCTGAATGAGCTCCCCCTTCACATCTAGTGAGGAGCTGGGGAAAGACTTCAGGAACAGACCGTGTTTGCATAGACACACCTACTCTGCCTAGCTATGCAGCATGATGGGGCCGCTTCCCCAAAATGACCAGTTTTGGATGGTGTTGGGTTACAAATCACTTTAGGATTGAGTGGAATAAAATGTTATTCTCCTTCCTGTATGAGTGAAGGGCAGCAGAACAGACCTAGTCCATCCTGATGGAGGGGTGAGGTGAGGTGAGGGTGAGGAATAGCTTTTATTGGACTGCAGAGAAGGATTGAGGACATCACGCTGAAACAGTGGTCCCCAAATATTTCACATTGTGCCCTCTTAGCCATGGCTGTGGCCCCTCGGAAGCCACGGTTGAGAAGCAGGGCTGGGAGTGGGGCTGTTGCTTGCTGGGGAGAGGGGTGCGGACAGGGGCAAGGGGGTCATCGCTGGGCTGGGAGCCAGAGGCCCAGACTGAGGGTGGGGTTGGGGAAGAGCTGGGACAGAGTGGGGCTGAGTGGTGCTTCATCCCTGCCCTCCATGGGGGCTGACTCAGGCCCTGAGGTGCCCCCATGAATGTTCCTTTGTGTCTCCCTAGGAGTCATACCCCACATTATGGGGACCACTGAACCCTACTCGCTAAGCAGGGGCTAGTGATACCAAAGCCCAGGGAAAGGGAGAACAAGTGTGGGGGCCCCAGCACCAGAACCATGCACCCCCTTCTGTCTGTGGCTCTGCCCCCTTCCACCCATAGCCCCATCCACTATCACCTCTGTTCCACCCCTTCCCCCACCAGCCCCACCCTGTCACTCCTTTACCCCTGCCCCGCTGCGGCCCTGAGACCAGAGAAGCTCCGTACCCCTGCTGCAGCCCCTGGGCCGTAGCAGGGAGTGGGAGCTCCTCCAGCCCTGGGGCTGACATAGGGGTGACTTTTGCAGGGTGGCCTAATTTGGCCGGGGTCCCAGTCATGGGCCCCACTGTCCCCTTGGTGATGCAAGGTTTGGGGAGACTGAGCCCCCCCGACCTCCACTCCGTGTGGCCACTCAGGGTAATGCACAGAGCATCACACCTACGTAGAGGCTGTAGAGATCCCTGGGGGCTTAGGGGTCATGGGAGGTACAGATAGCTACGTCCAGGCTGGAGGCATTCTGGGGGGCTTAAGGGGGTTCGACCTCCATTACGTGCCGCCCAGACTACCACTGCTCAGTGTGGGGCCAGTCTCCCTGTGTTTTCTGCTGCTTGTGCTGGGGAGCCTGGCCGGCACTAGGGGTGGGGCCCCCAGCAGCCACCCAAGGCTCCAGGGGGTCAAAGGTGTGTTGCAGGGAAGTCCTCTGCAGCTCCCACTATGGAAGGTCCACCCAAAAATGTGGGACTGAAATAGTGCTCGGGCAGTGATCCCCACCGGTGACCTGGGCCATCCTTTGGGCTCTCTGGTGAGAACCCTCAGTCTCCCGTCCTCAGTCTCTACCCTGATTGGTTGAGCAGGGGGTTATTGACAGGGAGGAGACTCAGGTCCTTGTTGTTCTCTTTTAAGATCAAGTAAATAGGTCAGAACCAGTTCTATCTTTGATTAATTTTGCTGCTTCTCTGCATTAATTGTCTCTGAGCAGTTGATGATTCCCTCTAACATTGCAGTTCTCCTCAAATACTTGCTGAATAATTACTGTCACTGTTGTTGGTCTGGAGCTCATCTGAGAGCACAGTGTTCAGGTCATTCAATGTCTGAAATTCAAGATCCGATGGTTTGTTTGAAAATCAGGGCTCTTCGGTCCTATTCCCAACACTGCCTCTGACGGGCTGTGTGACCTAAGACAAGTCAATTCTCCTTTCTCAGCCTTAGCTTCTCCCTCTTTCAAGTAGGGATAATAATGATCCGCTCTTACCTACCTCATGGTGGGTGAAGGATGCGGATCCATTTGGGAGTGTCACTAGAAGTAGTGCATAATATGAAGTTTCCCATCATGTTTACTCAGAGCAGATTATGACATAATAGATTAGCTGAAATAGTCTATTTTATTTGTATTTTTTTATTTTGAAATTGTTAATAGTAGCAACGACTTAGCTCAGATTGAAGCATCTTATCTAATGGTTGAGATGTAAGTGTCTCCCCTTTGTGTGCGAGGAGACAATTTAACACACTCTGACAAAGAGGAGATGCTTTTGTTTTGCAACAAAATATTTTTGCAAAGATCTTTCATCCCACTTGTTATGATTTTGAGAAACAAACTGGTTTAGTTTAAATGGGATTTTCGGACAGAAACGGTTTGAATGAAATTTTCCCACCATCTCGATTCCTGGGCTCTGGGGTGTTTTCATCTGTTAGAACAGGAGTCAGAACTGGTTGCTTCTCTTTCTGGCTCTGCCATCGCCTTGTTGTGTAGGCCTTGGGTAGGTCACTTCCCTTCTCCCATCTGTCCAATCGGAACAGGAACAGTTCTTGAACTATTCGCAGTTTAGAGCCCAAGTGAGATAAGGGGCGTTAAAGCCCTCTGTGAAGGAGAAAGGGGAGTTTCACAGTGTTTAGCACCAAGGAATTCTAAAGTTTGCTAGTACCTATGCGACCTCCAGCAACACACACACACACACCTCCGTCCTGTTGTTGGGAAGGGAACAGGAGAAAGGACAAAAGAAGCAAGAGAAGAAAAGGAGGGAGGGATGGAGGAAGAGGTGAAACAAAAAGGACAAAACCTAATGTCCCCAGCGATTCTTAGGGACAAAATCCCAGGTGCGCAATAAAATTCTGCCTCCTTAAGCTCGTGTTTTCCATGCCTAGAATTCACTTGTCACCAGATAAATCAGACTGAACAGGTTTCAAACCTCCAGGAGGCTCTTGCCTTCTAAACAGGGACGGCTGTTTTCTAGTAAAATCACTACAAGGGAAGGAGGAAACTCGAAAGAGGTTCCTCCTGGCGCTCACGTCCATGACCCCAAATAATCTCTCAGTCCTCAAAGAGAGACCTGGAGAAGGAAACGTGCTGAAGCAAAGCCACAGAGGTCTCTGAGGTTTCCCTGGCCCCTCGCCCCTGGGACTCAAAGTGACTCTCAGCCAGCCAGTAAAACAGAAAGTTTATTGGACAACAGGAGCGAAAGATACAGCAGAACTTGAAGGCACAAGCAGGATCCCGCATTCGAGTCCTTCTGGGGATTCAGGAAACTTAGTTCCCAGTTTGGGATTCCCTGAATTCCAACCACCCAGACCAAAACCGAAACTGAACTAACCCAACTCTCTCCAGCCAGCCCCTTCTTTTGTCCAGCTTCCTGGGCAAAGGTGCTGACCCCCTCCCTCCTTCCTAGCTCAGGTTACAGGCTGAGCACGTGTCCGGTCCTAAGGTCACCTGCTGCTCTCCCATCCCCCACACAGACAGTCCCTACTCCATCACAGTAATGCACAGAGCATTTCCCTCACAGAGCAACAGTGACACCATGTGGCCACACTGGGTAATGCCCAGAGCATTTCCTGCATGGAGCAACAGTGACACCATGTGGCTATGAAGGGTAATGCACAGAGCATTTCCTGCATGGAGCAACAGTGACACCATGTGGCCATATAGGGTAATGCACAGAGCATTTCCTGCATGGAGCAACAGTGACACCGTGTGGCCATGCATGGTAATGCACAGAGCATTTCCTGCATGGAGCAACAGTGACACCGTGTGGCCATGCATGGTAATGCACAGAGCATTTCCTGCATGGAGCAACAGTGACACCGTGTGGCCATGCAGGGTAATGCACAGAGCATTTCCCTCATGGTGTAACAGTGACACCATGTGGCCACGCAGGGTAATGCACAGAGCATTTCCTGCATGGAGCAACAGTGACACCGTGTGGCCACTCAGGGTAATGCACAGAGCATCACACCTACATAGATGCTTTAGAGATCCCTAGGGGGCTTAGGGTTCATGGGGGGCACAGATAGCTACGTCTAGGCTGGAGGCATTCCGGTGGGTATTAGGGGCTTCATGGGGGACACAAATATCTACTTCCGGGCTGGAGAGGTCCCTGGATGGCTTAGGGGGTTGTGGTGAGCACAAATACATAAGTCCAGGCTGTAGTGGTCCCTGGGGGTTTAGGGAGTTGGTGAGGGGCACAAGAACCTACGTATGGTCTGGAGGGGTCCCTGGGGGACTTAAGGGGTTGTGATTGTGCAGATACCTACGTCCCAGTTGGAGCTGGCCCTGGGGAGCTTAGGGTGTTTGTGCCTCATACACACACCTACAAACAGGCTGGTGGGGCCCCTATTTGTCTTAGGGGGCTTGTTGGGGGCAGAGATACCTATGTCCAGGCTGGAGAAGTCCTGGGGAGGCTTAGGGGGTTCCTGAAGGTCACAAATATCCACAACCAGGCTGGAGGGGTTCTGGGGGTATTAGGGAGATGTGTGTGTGGGGGGCACAGATACCTATATCGAGGCTGTAGGGGTCCCGGGGTTACTTTTGGGCATTTTGGGGTACAGATACCTACGTCCATGCTGTAGGGGTCGCTGGGAGGATCAGTGGTTTCGTGAGGGTGCACAGATACCTATGTCCAGGGTATAAGGATCCAGGGGGGGCTTAGGGGTTTGTGGGGGGCACAGATACCTTCATCCAGGCAAGAGGGGTCCTGGGGGTCTTAGGCGGTTTGTGTTGGGCACAGATACCTGCGTCTAGGCTAGAGGCATTCCGCGGGGCTTAGGCTGGTTGTGAGGGCACAGTTAACTATGCTGAGGCTGGAGAGGTCCCATCATAGCCTAGGAGGGTTATGGGGGGCACAGATACCTGCGTCTAGGCTGGAGGGGTTTTGGGGGTCTTAGAAGGGTTGTGGGGGCACAGATACCTATGTCCATGCTGGAGGGGTCCCGTCGTGGCTTAGGGGATTCGTGGGGTCAGAGATACCTACATCTAGGCTGGAGGGGTTCTGGGGGGGATTAGGTGTTTTGGGGGGGAACAGATACCTATGTCCCAATTGTAGGGGGCCCTGGGTAGCTTAGGCGGTTTGTGGGGATCACAGATACAAACATCCATGCTGTAGGGGTCCCGAGGGTCTTTGTGTGGCTCTGGGGGTCACAGATACCTACCTACAGGCTGGAGGGGTCCTGTGGGTCTTAGGGGGTTTGTGGGGCATACAATGCCTACATCTGGGCTTGTGGGTTCCCTGGGGGACTTAGAAGTTTGTGGGGAGTACAGATACCTTTATCCAGGATAGATGGGTCCCGGTGGGATTAGGAGGTTGTGGGGGGCACAGATACCTATGTAAGCAGAAGCAGGATGAACTCTACCCTGACATCTGGTGGTGAATTATGGCGAGTGTGGAAAAGAATTTCAGGGGCTGATCGTGTTTGCATAGGCACACTCACCCCGCCTGACATGGCCACGGCAGCCTGGGATGGCTGCTTTGGCAGCTGTGGTATCCCGTTTATTTGTTGTTGAGGCATGAGATGTGGAGTATTGTCACCCTGATTGTGTGGATGAGGAACTGTGAAACTGCTTTGAGACAGTGATTCTCACCACCAATTGAGTGGCACTCGCTAGACAAGGGAGTGGGCTCCTTGGGTGAGCTAGAGTCACCAATTGCCCTTTTTTTCTTTTAACAGTTGAATAGCAGTGTTGATTTTTTATTCTCTTAAGAGCTGAATTTCTAGGTTCTTGAGCTGAAATCACTGAAAAGATGTGTTAGCTTGTGGGGGACTCTGAAACTGTATTGCAGAACACAGTAATTAGCGGACAGGAGCAGTTTGTGGGAGTGGCCCACGGATTGAGGGGAGTCTAGCAGTTTTGGGGGACAGTTGGAGCAGAACACAGGTCAGCTGGCAGAGCAGCTGGTGGACCGAGCTGAGCAGTTTGTGGGGAAGGCAAAAGCAGAATCCCATGGAGAGGCAGAGCAGTCAGCAGTGGACCACATAAGGTGCCCCTTTCTACTCAGGCTGGCAGGGGGAAAAACCCTGCAGATAGACTCTTGAACTCTGGGGCTACGGGACTGTGAGTGATTTTGGGGTTGCTGGACTCTTGAAACATTGGAGATATTGGACTTTGGAGCCTTGGGGTGATTTGGGGATTGCTGGACTCATGATCCCAGGGAAAAGGACACGGCCTAGTTGAGGTGTTTTCCCAATTTAACGCTATGTTGTTTATCTCAGGTTATTAAACATTTTCTGCTACACCCAGACTCTATGCTTGCGAGAGGGGAAGTATCGCCTCTTTGAGGCACCTAGGGGTGCGTATGTAAAATTTTCCCATGTCACTGGGTGGGGGCTCGAGCTGGTTTGCATTACATTGTAGGCAAGGGACCTCTATGTATTGAACCCAGTCCTTGCTGCTATCAGTTCAGCCTGGCAGAAGGGTTCCACCTACGTCCAGGCTCAAGGGGTCCCTGGGGGGCTTAGGGAGTTCGTGGGGGGCACGGATATCTAGGTCCAGGCTGTAGGGGGTCGGGGGGGGGCTCAGGAGTTTGGTGGGGGGCACAGACACCTACATCCAGGCTGCAGGGGTCCCAGAGGGGCTTAGGGGGTGTCACGTAGTGTGGTGGAATCTGGCCCTGCACCCCTCTTCCTGGGACACACAGTGACTCAGCCAGCCAGTAAAACAGAATGTTTTTTTGGCCAACAGGAATGAAGGATACAGCAGAGCTTTTGGGCACAACCAGGACCCCTCAATCGATTCCTTCTGGGGGTTCAGGAAGCTTAGTTCCCAGTTTGGGATTCCCTGAATTCCAACAACCCAGCTCCAAACCAAAACTGAACTAACTCCCTCCAGCCAGCCCCTTCCTTTATTCAGCTTCCTGGGCAAAGGTACTGACCCCCTCCCCGCTGCCTAGCTTAAGTTACAGGCTTAGGTCCTGTCCCTCACCTAAAGTCACCCGCTGCTCTCCCATCCCCCACACAGACAGTCCCTACTCCATCACAGTAACGCCCAGAGCATTTCCCGCATGGAACAACAGTGACACCATGTGGCCACGCAGGGTAATGCACAGAGCATTTCCTGCATGGAGCAACAGTGATTAACTGTCAGGGTAGATAAACACTGGAATAGATTACCTAGGGAAGTTGTGGAATCTCCATCTCTGGAGATATTTAAGAGTAGGTTAGATAAATGTCTATTAGGGATGGTCTAGACAGTATTTGGTCCTGCCATGAGGGCAGGGGACTGGACTCGATGACCTCTCGAGGTCCCTTCCAGTCCTAGAGTCTATGAGTCTATGAGTAATCTGTGCCCCCCATAAGCCACCTAATCCCCACGGGAACCCCTACAGCCAGGATGTTGGTATCTGTCCCCCTATAAATCTCCTAAGCCCTCTGGAACCCTTCCAGTCTGAACGTAGGTATCTGTGACCCTCAGAAATCCCCGAATGCCCGAGGAACCCCTACAGCCTGGACTTAGGTATCTGTGACTCCAACGAACCTCCTAAACCACCCAGGACCCCTCCAGCTATGATGTAGGTATCTGTTCCCCTCTCAACCCCGAATCCCCTGGGGACCCCTAGACCCTGAACGTAGCTATCTGTGTCTGCCCCGATTCCCTAAGCACCCCCATTACCCCTTTAGCCTGGACGTAGGTATCTGTACTCCCACAAACCCCTTAAACGTCCCAGCGACCTCTTCAGCCTGGAAGTCCCTATCTGTGACCCCCACGAACCTCTAACCTCCCAGGGATCCCTACAGCCTAGACACAGGTGTCTGAGCACCCCACAAACCCCCTAAGCTCCTTGGGACACATCCAGCCTGGATGTATCTGAGCCCCCAGTGAACCGCCTAATCTCCTCGGGACACCGACAGCCTGTACCTAGGTATCTGTGCCCCCCACAAACCCTCTATACCCCCCAGGACCCCTCCAGCCTAGATGTAGGTATCTGTACCCCCACAGCCTCCCTGGGACTCCTACAGCCTGGAGGTTCGTATCTGTGCTCCTCATGAAACCCCAACCCCCCCTGTCCCCTCCAGACTGGACATAAGTATCTGTGCACCCCACGAACCCATAAGCACCTGTAGGGACGCCTACAGCATGGACTTAGGTATCTGGGGCCCCGCAAAACCCCCTAAGCCCACCAGGGACCCCTATAGCCTAGAGATAAGCATCTGTGCCCCCTGAACCCCATAAGCCCCCCCTGGACCCATCCAGCCTGGACTTAGGTATCTGTGCCCCACATGAACCCGCTAAGCCCCCCAGGGACCCTCCAGCCTGGATGGAAGTATCTGTGCCCCCCACAACCCCTAAGTGCCGAGAAACCCCTCCAGCCTGGAGGTAGTTATCTGTGCCCACCAGAAACCGCTTTAGCCCCCCCCAGGGACCCCTCCAGCCTGGATGCAGATATCTGTGCCCAACACAAACGGCCTAAGCCCCCCCCCGGGAACCCTCCAGCCTGAACCTAGGTATCTGTGCCCCCCCAACACACTAATTCCCCCTGGAAGCCCTATTGCCTGGAAGTAGGTATCTCTGCCTCCCACAAACCCCCTAAGCCTCCCAGGGACCCCTACAGCCTAGACGTAGGTATCTCTGCCACCCAGAAAACCCCTAATCCACCCAGGGACCCCTACAGCATGGACCTAGGTATCTGTGCCCCCCAGGAACTCCCTAAACCCCCCAGGAACCACTCCAACCTGGACATAGATATCTGTGCCTCCCAAAAAACCCTAAGCCCCCCGGGACCCCTAGAGTATGGAGATAGGTATCTCTGCCATCCGCAAAAACCCCTAATCCTCTCCGGAACCTCTCCAGCCTGGATGTACATATCTGTGCCCCTCCCCACAAACCACCTAAGCCCCCTGGGACCCCTCCAGCCTGGATGTAGGTATCTGTGCCCCCCAAAGCCCTAAGCCCCCCCAGAATGCCTATAGCCTGGACGTAGGTATCTGAGTCTCCTACAATACCACTAAGCCCCCCCCAGGGACCCCTCCAGGACATACATAGGTATCTGTGCCCCTCACCAAGTCCCTATACCCCCAGGGATCACTGTGCTCATCACAACCCCCTAAGCGTCCAGGGACCCCTTCAGCCTGGACGTAGATATTGCTGTCCTCCAGGAAGCCTTTAATCCCCACCAGGACCTCTACAGCCTGGACGCAAGTACCTATGCCCCTCACAACCCCCCTAACTCTCCCAGGGTCCCGTCCATACTGGATGTAGGTATCTGTGACCCTACGAACCCCCGTAAGCCCTCGAGGGATCTCTACAGCCTCCACGTAGGTGCGATGTTCTGTGCATTACCCTGTGTGGCCACATGGTGCCACTGTTGCTCCATGCAGGAAATGCTCTGTGCATTACCCTGTGTGGCCACATGGTGTCACTGTTGCTCCATGCAGGAAATGCTCTGGGCATTACCCTGCGTGGCCACATGGTGTCACTGTTGCTCCACGCAGGAAATGCTCTGTGCATTACCCTGCATGGCCACATGGTGTCACTGTTGCTCCACGGGGGAAATGCTCTGTGCATTACCCTGCATGGCCACACAGTGTCACTGTTGCTCCATGCAGGAAATGCTCTGGGCATTACTGTGATGGATTGGGGACTGTCTGTCTGGGGGATGGGAGAGCAGGGGGTGACTTTAGGTGAGGGACAGGACCTAAGCCTGTAACTCGAGCTAGGCAAGGCTGAGAGAGTGAGCACCTTTGCCCAGGAAGCTGGACACAGGAAGGGGTCGGCTGCAGGGAGTTAGTTCAGTTTTGGTTTGGAGCTGGGTAGTTGGAATTCAGAGAATCCCAAACTGGGAACTAAGCTTCCTGAACCCCCAGAAGGACTCGACTGACGGGTCCTGGTTGTGCCCCAAAGCCCTGCTGTATCCTTCGTTCCTGTTGGCCAAAACAACCCTCTGTTTTCCTGGCTGGCTGAGTCACTGTGTGTTCCTGGAAGAGGGGTGCAGGGCCAGATTCCACCACACTCCATGACACCCCCTAAGCCCCTCTGGGACCCCTGCAGCTGGGACGTAGGTATCTGTGCACCCCACCAAACCCCTGAGCCCCCCAGGGACCCCTACAGCCTGGACCTAGATCTCTGTGCCCCCCAGGAACCCCTTCAGCCTGGACATAGGTGGAACCCGTCTGCCAGGCTGAACTGACAGCAGCAAGGACTGGGTTCAATACATAGGGGTCCCTTCCCTATTACGTAATGCAAACCAGATCGAGCCCTCACCCAGTGACATGGGAAAATTTTACATACACACCCCTAGGTGCCTCAAAGAGGCAATACTTCCCCTCTCGCAATCATAGAATCTGGGTATAGCAGAAAATGTTTAATAACGTGAGATAAACAACATAGCATTAAATTTGGAAAACACCTCAACTAGGCCGTGTCCTTTTCCCTGGGCTGCAGAATCTAGCAATCCCCAAATCACCCCAAGACTCCAAAGTACAATACCTCAAATATTTCAAGACTCCAGCAACCCCATAATCACCCACACTCCCGCAACCCCAGAGTTCAAGAGTCTATCTGCCGGGTTTTCCCCCCTGCCAGCCTGGGTAGAAAGGGGCACCTTACATGGTCCACTGCTGTCTGCCCTGCCTCTCTGTGGGATTCTGCTTCTACCTTTCCCACAAACTGCTCAGCTCAGTCCACCAGCTGCTTTGTTCCACCAGCCAACCTGTGATCTGCTCCAGCTGTCTCTAAAAACTGCTTAGTTTACTTCACTCCGTGAGCCATTCCAAATGTTCCACAAACTGCTCTTCTCCATCAGCTGCTCTGCAATATAGTCTCAAACTCCCCCACTATTTAACACAGCACTTTAATGACTTCAGCTCAGGAACCTGGATCTTCAGTTATTAAGAAATTCACCAACCAACTCTACTATTCAACTGTTAAAAGAAAAGATGATGTAATTGGTGTTTCTGGCTCATCCAAGGAGCCCACTCCCTTGTCTAGCGAGTGCCACTCAATTGATGGTGAGAATCCCTGTCTCAAAGCTGTTTCACAGTTCCTCATCCACACAATCAGGGTGACAACACTCCACATCTCACACCCCAACAACAAATAAACTGGGGATACCATAGCTGCCAAAGTAACCATCCCAGGCTGCCGTGGCCATGTCACGCACGGTGGGTGTGTCTATGCAAACATGATCAGACCCTGAAATCCTTTTCCACACTTGCCATAATTCACCACCAGATGTGAGGGTAGAGTTCATCCTGCTTCTGCTTACATAGGTATCTGTGCCCCCCACAACCCCCTAATCCCACCAAGACCCATCTAGCCTGGATAATGGTATCTGTGCTCTCCACAAACCTCTAAGCCCCCTAGGGAACCCACAAGCCCAGATGTAGGCATCTGTATGCCCCACACACCCCTTAATACCCACAGGAACCTTCCAGACTGTAGGTAGGTATCTGTGACCCCTAGAGCCCCACAAAGTCCCTCGGGACCCCTACAGCATGGATGTTTGTATCTGTGACCGACAAAAACCGCCTAAGCTACCCAGGGCCACCTACCATCAGGATGTAGGTATCTGTTCCCCCCTCAAACACACCTAATCCCCCCGGAACCCCTCCAGCCTAGATGTAGGTATCTCTGACCCCACGAATCCGCTAAGGCATGACAGGACCCCTCCAGCATCGACATAGGTATCTGTGCCCACACAACCCTCCTAAGACCCCCAAAACCCCTCCAGCCTAGACGCAGGTATCTGTGCCCAGCATGAACCCCCTAAGGTCCCTAGGACCCCTCTTGCCTGGATGAATGTATCTGTGCCCCTTACAAACCCCTAAGCCCCCCCCCAGGATCCCTATAGACCGGACGTAGATATCTATGCATCCTCACGAACCCACTGATCCTCCCAGCGACCCCTACAGCATGGAAGTAGGTATCTGTACCCCAAAATGCCCCAAAGCAACCCCAGGACCCCTACAGCCTCGATATAGGTATCTGTGCCCCCGCACAACTCCATAATACCCCCAGAACTCCTCCAGCCTGGACGTAGATATTTGTGACTTCCAGGAACCCCCAAAGCCCTCCCCAGGACTTCTCCAGTCCCTACATAGGTATCTCTGCCCCCCACCAGCCTTCTAAGACCCATAGGGCCCCCACCAGCCTGGTTATAGCTATGTGTACGCCACACAACCCCCCTAAGCTCCCCAGGGCCCCCTCCAACCGGTACGTAGGTATCTGCGCAACCACAAACCCTTAAGTCCCCCAGGGACCCCTCCAGACCATACGTAGGTTTCTGTGACCCTTACCAACTCCTTAAACCCCCAGGGACCACTACAGCCTGAACGTATGTATCTATGCTCACCACAACCCCCTAAGCCATCCAGGGACCTCTCCAGCCCTGGCGTAGATATTTGTGCCCCTCATGAAGCCCCTAATGCCCACCAGAATGTCTCCAGCCTGGACGTAGCTATCTGTGCCCCCACGACCTCTAAGCCCCCCAGGGATCTCTACAGCCTCTACATAGGCGTGATGCTCTGTGCATTACCCTGCATGGCCACATGTTGTCACTGTTCCTCTATGAGAGAAATGCTCTGTGCATTACCCTGCGTGGCCACATGGAATCACTGTTGCTCCATCCAGGAAATGCTCTGTGCATTTCCCTCCATGGCCACATGGTGTCACTGTTGCTCCATGCAGGAAATGCTCTGTCCATTACCTGGTGTGGTCACAAGGTGTCAATCTTGCTCCATGCAGGAAATGCTCTGTGCATTACCCAGTGTGGCCACACGGTGTCACTGTTGCTCCATGCGGGAAATGCTCTGTCCATTACTGTGATGGAGTAGGGACTGTCTGTGTGGGGGATGGGAGAGCAGGGGGTGACTTTAGGATCGGACACGTGCTCAGCCTGTAACCTGAGCTAGGCGGGGGGAGGGGTCAGCACCTTTGCCCAGGAAGCTGGACACAGGAAATGGCCAGCTGGAGGGAGTTGGGTTAGTTCAGTTTCGGTTTTGGTCTGGGTGGTTGGAATTCAGGGATTCCCAAACTGGGAACTAAGTTTCCTGAACCCCTAGAAGCACTTGATTGTGGGGTCCTGCTTGTGCCTCCAAGCTCTGCTGTATCCTTCGCTCCTGTTGTCCAATAAACCTTCTGTTTTACTGGCTGGCTGAGAGTCACTGTGAGTCCCAGGAAGAGGGGTGCAGGATCAGACCCCCCACACTCCGTGACAGACCCTAAGCCCCTCCGAGACCCCTGCAGCCTGGACGTAGGTATCTGTGCCTCCCACAAACCCCCTAAGCCCCCGAGGGACCTATACAGCCAGAACATTGGTATCTGTACCCCATATAGACTCCATAAGCCCCTTGCGACACTCCAGTGTGCACGTAGGTATATGTGCCCCTCAGAAACCCTCTAAGCCCCCAGGAACCCCTACAGCCTGGAAATAGGTATTTGCACTCCCACAACCCCCCTAACCCCCCCCTCCCGGGACATCTACAATCTGGACGTAGATATCTGTGCCCCTCACGAAATCTCTAACCCCCCCTGGGAACGATACAGCCTGGACATACGTATCTGTGCCCACTCGAACCCCTAAAACCCACTGGTACCCCTACAGCCTGGACATAGGTGTCTTTGGCCCCCACAAATCCCCTAAGACTCCCAGGATGCCTCCAGCCTGGACGTAGGTATCTTTGCCCCCCACTAACCCCCTAAGCCCCCCTGGTAACCCTACAGCCTGGATGTAGGAATATGTGCCCCCCACGAACCCTCTAAGCCCCCATGGGACCCCTAGAGCATGGAGATTGGTATCTGTGTCCCCCCCAAACTCTCTAAGCCCCCCAGGGACCCCTATGGCCTGGACATAGGTATCTGTGCACCCCAAGGCCCCTAAGATCCCCCGGACCTCTGCAGCCTGGCTGTAGGTGTGACGGTGCTGCCCGTGGGAGCCAGCTCAGCTCACTCAATCAGAGTGAACTGCAAACAAAACAGGGCAGACAAATCCCAAACGCTGCTGGTTATTTCAATACTTAGATTTACCAAGCCAGCACAAAACAGCTTCTGTAGTATCTCACTGGTTACTTAGACGTTTAAACCACGCAGTTCCCTTAAAGTACCCAGCCTCAGGCCTCCGTCCAGACACACCTGTTAGATATGATGATGATTCCTGAAAATCTTACTTCATCATATAAAAGAAAAGATTCTTCCGATCCCAAAGGATCAGCCACATAACCAGGTTCAATTATAACTTAGATTTTACCTAAAATACATGCTATAGCCAATTCTTATTAACTAAGCTAAAATTTATTAGAAAAGAAAAGAGAGAGAGTGAGTGTTGGTTAAAAGATTAATAGACATATAGACTTGAATTCAATTTTTGAGGTTCAGATACAAAGTAGAGATGAGCTTGTAGTTGCCAAAAGTCCTTTTAGAAATAGTCCATAGGTTATAATCCAATGTCCATATTCAGGGTGGCTCCAGACAATGACTGGGGATCTCAATCCTTGTGGCTTAAGGTTTCCCCCTCTTGAAACCCAAAGCAGATCTGAGATGAAGAAGGATCGTGTCCCAGGTTCTTAAACATTTCCAGCAGCCTTTCAGCCTGAGAAAACAATAGGCTTAACTCTTCTTCCAAACATCCTGGCAATTAGTACATCCATCAAACAGTTCAGATACAGACTACCACAACCTTCAAAGAGACACAGACAATAATACTATTTCACTCAAGTATCATCATAAATGTTAATATTCTTTTTTTGCTCTTTGAATTAAAACTAGAGCAATAGACAAGACTTGTTTGCTGACATCACAAGACCTGAGCAAACACCTCCCCTTCTACCTCTAACACTGCAGACTTGCATTTCAAAGCTCTGTTCATTTACATATCTTGTTAACCAGTTTTTAAGGTTCACCCACGGGTCAGGTCAGTCGGTGAGGTGAGTTAATTAACTCTTTCTGGCCCTGTCACCTTTCAATGAGATATTAGATTATACTTATAATGTCACAGTCACGGTGAGTTGACTGCTGCAGCTCCCCGTAGACTCTGCCTGAGCCTCTCACCGAGCTGGAGTACAGCAGGCGAGGGGAGAGCACTCAATGTATTGCATCTACACTAGACGCGATATATCAACCCCCGCTGGATCGATCGCTGCCCACCGATTCGGCAGGTGGTATAGACATACCCCGAGTATCTGGTGATCGGAGCTGGACCCCCGAGGGGGACACATTGAAGGAACTCAGGGGTTAAGGTGCCTCTATTGTCAACTGTCAGGGCTGCTGTGGCTCAGAGGAGGGTGCTTGACTGCCTGGCAGGCTTAGGCGCCGCAAGCCTTGGAGGTGGGAGAAGTGAAGCGGCCACGGCGTGCTCAGGGTGCTCGTGCTCGGAGCAGGGGTGAGCTCGGGCGAGGGGGGTGCCGCAGGGCAGAGCAGGAGAGTTGCCACAAGAGGGGAGCCTCAGGGTGGAGGGGGGAGCTGCCACGGGTGGGGCGCCTCAGGGCAGGGGTGTGGTGGGGGGGAGGGTGCAAGGTGGAAGTTTCGCCTAGGGCATGAAACTTCCTTGCACCGGCCCTGCCCCACGCCCTGCCTGCAGCCAGCCCTGCACCCCCTGCCCTGCCCTGCCGGCAGTCAGCCTCTGTCTCCAGCCAGCCCTGCACCTTCTGCTTTGCCTGCACCAGCCGCATCCTCCCTGCCCTGTCTCCAGCCAACCCCTGATGCACCCCCCTGCCTGAAGCCAGCCAGCCCCGCAGCCCTTGCCCTGCCTGAAGCCAGACCCTACCTCCAGCCAACCCCACATCCACTGGTGCCCTGCACTTCCCAGGGCAGTAACCCTGCACATCTGCTTCAATGAGGGGGGCAGGGAGCAGCTGGGACCCACACATGTGCACACCCTAGGGTGACCAGACAGCAAGTGTGAAAAATCGGGACGGCATGGGGGGTAATAGGATCCTAGATAAGAAAAAGACCCCAAAATTCGGACTGTCCCTATAAAATTGGGACATCTGGTCACCATAGCACACCCCCAGGACTCCTGAGTTCCATTGCTGGGTTTCCTATTGGTTCCTCTGCTGGTTGTTTTCCTTTTCCTGGGGACTTTGGGCAAGTTGCTCCCCACTCTCGGGCTCTGTCCCCAGCAGTCAAATGGGGATTTCATACTTTCCCGCTATTGGAAAGTGCTGGGAGAATCCCCCAGCAAAAGCTGCTCTGACAGTGCTAAGCAGCATCTGACCAATCAAGGTCGGAGCTCACTGCCCAGGAGGAGTGCTTGGCTCTGGGGTTTCACTTCAGCCCAGTGTAGAGAGAGAGAGCCCTAACCATGGAGTTTGGCTCAAGAAGACCAAGTCTCCAATTTGTTAAGGGTGTTTTGAATTTCAATCCTGTGCTCCAAAGTGCTTGGTGTCAGTTGTAAACTTTAGGAGCATGCTCTCCACTCCATTTTCCAAATCATTCATGAAAATATAGAATAGTACCTGACACCGGACTGATCCCTGCCAGACCCACTAGGTTCACCCTCCCCGTTGGGCAGCTAAACATGGAGAAGGGCTCCTGGAGTCTTGGCTTTCAACCAGCTCTGCACCCACATTACACTGATTGCAGCTGGACTACATTTCCCTCGATTGCTTCTGAGAATGTCCTACGGGACTGTGTCAAAAGCCTTAGTAACACCAAGCTAGATCCCATCTATTGTTTACTCACCTCTACCAGGCCCAGAACCCTGCCAAAGAAGGAAAGAGGATTGGTTTGGAATGATTTGTTCTTGACAATTCCACGCTCACTAGTCATAAGAACCAAATCATCCTGTAGGTGCTGCTGACAAACTGAGTGTTTAAGAATGTATTGCAGGATCTCTCCAGCTATGGCAGTCAGGCTAGCTAGTCTGTAAGTCCCAGAGGTCTTTTTGTTCCTCTTTGAAAGATAGGTCCTGTCTTGTTCATGGATGGGAAGATGTTCTTTTTCAGGGGTCTCAGACAAGAACTGGGGCACAACACCTGGTTTGTTAAGGCCACAAAAACGGAGGCAGGAACCTCTTCTCTGCTGCTGGCAAAGAACCCCAGGTACCTAAAAGATAGGGACTCACATCTTTGAATGGGCTTTAAAAAGGCAGTGGTTAATAAGTTTGGCCCCGACCATTTCTTGTTTCCACAGACTAGACATTTTAGCAAACTTTAGAATTCCTTGGTGCTAAACACTGTGAAACTCCCCTTTCTCCTTCACAGAGGGCTTTAACGCCCCTTATCTCACTTGGGCTCTAAACTGCCCATAGTTCGAGAACTGTTCCTGTTCCGATTGGACAGATGGGAGAAGGGAAGTGACCTACCCAAGGCCTACACAATAAGGCGATGGCAGAGCCAGAAAGAGAAGCAACCAGTTCTGACTCCTGTTCTAACAGATGAAAACACCCCAGAGCCCAGGAATCGAGATGGTGGGAAAATTTCATTCCAACCGTTTCTGTCCGAAAATCCCATTTAGACTAAACCAGTTTGTTTCTCAAAATCATAACAAGTGGGATGAAAGATCTTTGCAAAAATATTTTGTTGCAAAACAAAAGCATCTCCTCTTTGTCAGAGTGTGTTAAATTGTCTCCTCGCACACAAAGGGGAGACACTTACATCTCAACCATTAGATAAGATGCTTCAATCTGAGCTAAGTCGTTGCTACTATTAACAATTTCAAAATAAAAAAATACAAATAAAATAGACTATTTCAGCTAATCTATTATGTCATAATCTGCTCTGAGTAAACATGATGGGAAACTTCATATTATGCACTACTTCTAGTGACACTCCCAAATGGATCCGCATCCTTCACCCACCATGAGGTAGGTAAGAGCGGATCATTATTATCCCTACTTGAAAGAGGGAGAAGCTAAGGCTGAGAAAGGAGAATTGACTTGTCTTAGGTCACACAGCCCGTCAGAGGCAGTGTTGGGAATAGGACCGAAGAGCCCTGATTTTCAAACAAACCATCGGATCTTGAATTTCAGACATTGAATGACCTGAATACTGTGCTCTCAGATGAGCTCCAGACCAACAACAGTGACAGTAATTATTCAGCAAGTATTTGAGGAGAACTGCAATGTTAGAGGGAATCATCAACTGCTCAGAGACAATTAATGCAGAGAAGCAGCAAAATTAATCAAAGATAGAACTGGTTCTGACTTATTTACTTGATCTTAAAAGAGAACAACAAGGACCTGAGTCTCCTCCCTGTCAATAACCCCCTGCTCAACCAATCAGGGTAGAGACTGAGGACAGGAGGCTGAGGGTTCTCACCAGAGAGCCCAAAGGATGGCCCAGGTCACCGGTGGGGATCACTGCCCGAGCACTATTTCAGTCCCACATTTTTGGGTGGACCTTCCATAGTGGGAGCTGCAGAGGACTTCCCTGCAACACACACACACACACACCTCCGTCCTGTTGTTGGGAAGGGAACAGGAGAAAGGACAAAAGAAGCAAGAGAAGAAGAGGAGGGAGGGATGGAGGAAGAGGTGAAACAAAAAGGACAAAACCTAATGTCCCCAGCGATTCTTAGGGACAAAATCCCAGGTGCGCAATAAAATTCTGCCTCCTTAAGCTCGTGTTTTCTATGCCTAGAATTCACTTGTCACCAGATAGATCAGACTGAACAGGTTTCAAACCTCCAGGAGGCTCTTACCTTCTAAACAGGGACGGCTGTTTTCTAGTAAAATCACTACAAGGGAAGGAGGAAACTCGAAAGAGGTTCCTCCTGGCGCTCACGTCCATGACCCCAAATAATCTCTCAGTCCTCAAAGAGAGACCTGGAGAAGGAAACGTGCTGAAGCAAAGACACAGAGGTCTCCGAGGTTTCCCTGGCCCCTCGCCCCTGTCCTGCCTGGCTGATGTCAGCATCTCTCTGTGAGGTCACCACCTCCCCACCACCTTTGACCAATAGTCTGAGGTCCTGCAAAAGGCCTTTGTGATGTCACTGCCACACCCCTCCCTTGCTGGGCTAATGTCCTGCCCCTGGCCAGGCACTTTGGAGGTTTGAGCTACTCTCTGTGGATCACCCCACTCAAGGAGCGTTCGTTCTAGGCAGCAAGCCGGCTAGACAGGAAAACATCAGACGCTGCTCCCAATGCTACACTCAGTTTTTCAGAAATTAGTCGACTTCATGGTCAGAAGAAACCATTAGAGCATCTAACCTGCATATCACAGGCCATCTGTATGACATAACAGCTACTTTGGGGGCAAACACATTCCAGAAAGGCATCTAGTCTTCATTAAATGACATCAGGAGATGGTGACTCCACCACTTTCCTTGGTAGCTTGCTCCTGTGGTGAATTATCCTCGCTGTTGACTATTGTGCCTCAGTTGTAATATGAATTTGTCTCTTTTCACTTTCCAGCCATTGGGTCTTGTTATGCCTTTCTCTGCTCCATTCAAGAGCCCGTAAATACCCAATCTTTTCTCTCCATTAAGGCACTTCAACATTTCAATGAAATCACCTTTCAATCTTCTTTTGATAAGCTAAACAGGTTGAGCTCTTTCAATAGCTCACTGGAAGGCATTTTTCTCCAGCCCTCAGAACATTTGGTGGCTCTTTGCTGCCCTAGCTTCAATTTCACAACATCTTTTTCAAATGAGGACACCAGAACTGGAGGCAGTATAAAGGTTGTATAAAGGTAAAATTAAATAGGTTGCAGAGGAGTTTTTTTTAATTTCGGCTTTTGTTGCTAAAAATGTTGTCTCTCTGCGGTGAGAAAAAACACTCTCCGAATGCCAAAATTTGAGCCATGAAAAGCGGCAGTGTGAACAGCGCTTCATAGGTGGAGCTGTGCTCCCGGTGACGAAGCTCCTGCCCCTCATTGGAGGTAGTTTGGCTTTGTTGCCGGGGAAGCTCTCTCCCAGCGATAAGGACGGCCACACAGCGCACCTTACAATGGCATGGTTAGAGTGGCACAGCTGCACCGTGGTAAGGTGCGCGGTGTAGACACAGCCTCAGAGTTGGGGAAAGCCGACAGGCGCTGAGGAGCACAGGGTTCAGACAGAGACATCCGTTAGGAGAGGAACTATTCACAGGGATTCTCTATAGCCTAGTAAGGTGGAGAGGATGGAAGATGATAATGTACAGGTAGGTTCTGATGAGAAACAGTGAAATGAAAGAGTCTCCCTCAATTACATCATGTAATAGCAGACAGCTAAAATGGGACACATTTTAGAAGTGCTTAAATACAAACGCTAAACGTCTAAGTACTAAGACTGGTGAATTTGAGTGCCTGGTATTGAGTGACGATATTGATAGAACAGGCATCACAGAAACCCTTGCACCCCCTCCTGCACCCACATGGGGAGACTGACCTGTGTGCATGGAGCAGCTGGCATTGCTGCCCTCCCCTCCTCCCTGGAACGCTGCTCATCTGGGCACCCCTAGGGGCTGTGGGATGTGGGGGCAAGAAGTGAGATCATCCGAGCTCCCTGCATCCAGGTCACTTTCCTCAGCCGGGCTGCATAGCGGGAGGGCAGAGAGCAGCAGCTTCTGATGCTCCTCTCACAGCACAGCCCAAGTGGGAAAAGTGACCAGGACGCATGGAGCACATAGGGTTGCTCCTTACTCCCCTCAAACCTCTATGGACCCATGGAGGAGCATTGGGGCAGGGGAGAGCAGTGAGCACCTTTGCACTGCCACACGGTGCCCTTTGACCCCTGGAGCCCTGGGCGGCTATCGGGGGGCATCACCCCTAAGGCCGGCCAGGCTCCCCAGAACGAGCAGCAGAAAACACAGAGACTGGCCACACACTGAGGAGTGGTAGCCTGGGCGGCTCGTAATGGAGGCTCAGGGGGGAGGGGTTTCATAACATTTTTTCCCAGATTTGGACCTTAGCGTCCAAAATATGGGTGTTAGCATGAAAACCTCCAAGCTTAGTTACCAGCTTGGACCTGGTAAAGCTGCCACCAGCCAGGGATTTATACAGTGCCTGGCTCACTGTGGTCTCCCCAAAACCTTCCCTGGGGGACCCCCAGACTCAGATGCCTTGAGTCTCACAACAAAGGGGAATAAACCATTTCCCTTCCCCCTCCTCCCCTCCAGGTGTTCCCTCCCTGGGTTCCTGGAGAGATATACAGAAGCAAGCTCCGTGAATCTAAACAGAGGGACTCCCCCCTCCCTGTTTCCAGTCCTGGAAATAGAAGTACCAAGATAGCTAATCTCTCTTCCCCCTTACCCAGAGGGTATGCAAAGTCAGGCTAGTAAATCTAACACAACGAGATTTTCCCCCTGACTTCTTCCTCCCACCAATTCCCTGGTGAGCTGCAGACTCAATTCCCTGGAGTCCCCACTAAAGAAAAAATCCAACAGGTCTTAAAAAGAAAGCTTTATATAAAAAGAAAGAAAAGGACATAAAAATGGTCTCTCTGTATTAAGGTGACAAATACAGGGTTATTTGCTTAAAAGAAAAAAATGAATAAACAGCCTTATCCAAAAAGAATACAATTTAAACATTCCAGCAACTACACACATGTAAATACAAAAAAAAAACAATATAAACTTATTGTCTTATTATCTTTGTACTTATAACTTGGAAACAGAAGATTAGAAAGGCAGGAGATAGAAAAATCACTCTCATAGACGAGACGCCACAGACACAAGACAAAGAACAAAGAACTCACACACAAACTTCCCTCCACCCAGATTTGAAAAAGTCTTGTTTCCTGATTGGTCCTCTGGTCAGGTGTTTTAGGTTACTGGTGTTACCCCTTTATAGGTAAAAGAACATTAACCCTTAGCTATCTGTTTATGACAAGGGGGCTCAGCCTCCCCAAACCTTGCACTGCCAAGGGGACAGTGGGGCCCATGATCAGGGGCTCTGGCCAAGTTAGGTCCCCCTGGAAAAGTCTCCCCTATGTCAGCCCCAGGGCTGGAGGAGCTCCCACTCCCTGCTACAGCCCGGGGGCTGCAGCAGGGGCACAGAGCTTCTCTGGTCTCAGGGCCACAGCGGGGCAGGGGTAAAGGAGTGATAGGGTGGGGCTGGTGGGGGAAGGGGTGGAACAGAAGTGACAGTGGATGGGGCCATGGGTGGAAGGGGGTAGAGCCACAGACAGAAGGTAGGGGCATGGTTCTGGTGCTGGGGCCCCCACACTTGTTCTCCCTTTCCCGGGGGTTTGGCATCACTAGCCCCGGCTTAGCGAGTAGGGTTCAGTGGTCCCCATAATGTGGGGTGTGACTCCTAGGGGGACACAGAGGAACATTCATGGGGGCACCTCAGGACCTGAGCCAGCCCACATAGAGGGCAGGGAGGGAGCACCACTCTGCCACAGCTCTTCCCCAACCCCACCCTCAGCCTGAGACTCTGGCTCCCAGCCCGGCGTCGACCCCTTTACCCCTGTCCGCACCCCTCTCCCCAGCAAGCAACAGCCCCACTCCTCCCAGCCCCGGTTCTTGACCGTGGCTTCCGAGGGGCCACAGCCATGGCTAAGAGGGCACAATGTGAAATTTTGGGGACCACTGGTTTAGGGTGACGTCCTCAATCACTTCTCTGCAGTCCAATAAAAGCTATTCCTCACTCACCTACCCCTCCATCAGGACGGACTAGGTATGTTCTGCTGCCCTTCACTCATACAGGAAGGAGAATAACATTTCATTCCACTCAACCCTAAAGTGATTTGTAACCCAAGACCATCTCAAACTGGTCATTTTGGGGAAGCGGCCCCATCATGCTGCATAGCTAGGCAGAGTAGGTGTGTCTATGCAAACACGGTCTGTTCCTGAAGTCTTTCCCCAGCTCCTCACTAGGTGAGAGAGGGGAGCTCATTCAGACCCTGCTTACGCTTAGTATTTAAAAACTCCTTAGTGTCCCTATCTCTGCCGGCCTTAGATTTCTCCTCCTGTCCGTTTTTTGACAGCTCAGATGAGGTGACCGGGTGGTTAAGGTGATGGACTGCTACCCCATTATGCTCTGCCTGCATGGGTTCAAATCCCATTCTCATCAGAGGCATTTAGTCTTCACCCTCCTTTATAGACAACCATCTCCCCCTTTGGTACAATAACAGATCAAACAATGTTGCTTGTGTTACCCAAAATTGGGTCAGTTAGTAAGCTTAGAGAGGACTAATAATGCCCCTCCCCCCCAGAGTTTGGCAGAAAGCAGCACATTTATTAGCTTGATAGCTAAGCTCAAAAGAAGGGATGGGGGAGGGTGTCACACTCATACTCACGCTCCCAGGACAGGCCTGGCAGTGGAGATGTCAGGATCCTTTAAGGTAAGTGTCCCACAGCGCAGCGATGGACGGTGCGATGAAGATCAGTCTCCCTGAGGTGCAATAGAATGTAACACAGCGAACCACTGGCCAGATGGGCCGGGTGAAGGGCATTCACTGGAGGTACAAAGGAGAGTGGGAAAGCCACTTCACAGGCATTCAAAGAAGGAAAGGACACAAGCTGGGGGAGTTTAACAGACCTTTTGAGCATACAGGTTATACAGAGCATACAGATCACTGCTGCTCCTACAACATGATAAGTTCTCAAGCAGCATGTTTCTTACTTTGCCCATCTGTCAATTTTGATGATTATTGATGGAAATATTTTGCCATTGGGTTGTGTGTTTACACAGAAATTGACATTTACCAACAAATACGCAATTCTTCCAAGCCTGCCTAGTCTGCAGTTGATGGGTTTAGAGGGACACATTCACTCTTCCAGGTCCCCATTCCAGGCCTGTGCTCTCCAGGTTGTCAACTTCCCGCACTGCTGGGATCCTTCCCTCATCTCCCCCCAAACCACTGCCCCACCCCCACTTCTGGGGTCCCCTCCCTACACTGTCTAACTCCACTGCTGGCAGGATCCCTTCCTGTTCCTTTCATTTCCTGCCTCCACTCTGGGCAAAAGCTCTGCACTCTTCCCACACCAGAAGTTGAACCCAGGCCACCTGGGTGAAAACCAGGAATCCTGACCACTAGCCCATATGGGACTATTGTTGCATCTGACGAAGTGGGTATTCACCCACGACAGCTCATGCTCCAATACGTCTGTTAGTCTAGAAGGTGCCACCGGATTCTTGGCTGCTATTATTACTACAACTCAGGCCTTGGCTACACTGGAGAGTTACAGTGCAGGTGGTGGCTTTACAGCGCTGTAACTTACTCCCCGTCCACACTGGCAAGGCACATACAGCGCTGTATCTCCCTGGCTACAGTGCTGCATGTGCTCCACCTCGACGAGAGGAATAAAGAGAACAGAGCTGGTGATGCAGCGCTGGGGTGCCAGTGTAAACAGTGATTAATCTTACTACGCTGTCACTGACCTCCGGAACCTTCCCATAATGCTTTTAAGTAGAGATAACGCTCTTTGTTTTGGTGTGATGCCTCTGTTTGTTTTGTTGTGAGCTCAAGGCTCCCGAAGCTGCTTATCTAAAAACCAAACACAGTTACTGTTTGCAGTGAATGAGCAGAGGCAGGGGGATCCCTTTGGAACACCCACAGCTGGTGTTTGCTTGAGGAGAGAAGCAGCCGGGTGGGCACGGGGGGGGGGGTCTGTTTTGGATCAGCGGCTTATCTGGTCTGTGAGGAAAAAAACAAAGGCGGCTATTTGCATTTAGTGAATGAGAGAGGGGTGGGGGAGGAGGCTTGAACTTGCCAGGCAGGGAGCTGACACAGTGTCAGCTCCAAAAATCCACTCGCTCTGTCTCCCCCACGCTCCGTGTCACACTCCACCCCACCCTCCTCTTTTGAAAAGCACATTGCAGCCGCTTGAATGCTGGGATAGCTGCCCATAATGCACCACTCCCAACAGCGCTGCAAATGTGGCCATGACACAGTGCTGGTAGCTGTCAGTGTGTCCACACTGCAGCGCTTTCCCTAAACAGCTGTAGGAAGACAGCTTTAACTCCCAGCGCTGTACAGCTGTAAGTGTAGCCAAACCCTCTCTAAGCCGACCCCTTATGAGAACAGCAGGGACTAGCATGACTAGATGTCCCGATTTTTGGGTCTTTTTCTTATATAGGTGCCTATTAACCCCACCCCCATCCCAATTTTTCACATTTGCTGTCGGATCACCCTAGCAGGGGTTGCACACAGGGCTGCATTAACCTTCAGGTGCTGAGGTTTCCCTCTCTCCATTCCCAGAGCCTGTGATCAGGAAACAGACATCAGGGCTCCCAGGTGCTGCACAGACCATGACTGAGATCAGACCCCATATTATGCAAGGTGCTGTACAAACCCTGGCCAACACTGAGACACCCAGGAGGTTCCCCTCAATTTCCCTGAGCCTCTGCTGCCCAACTTCTTCTGAATCCCTCTGGCTCACCCCCCCCCCCACAAAAAACCCACCTTTCCAAACAGTCCTTCTTTCCTTGCCCCCTGATTCTGGTTTCACACCCTGGGACCATCTCCTCTCTTTGTCTCTCCCCCTCCAGGTGAAGCAGAGATGGAGGCAACTTCAGCCACTGGAGTCAGCCTCAGCGAGCACTGCAGCCGGCCCCGGGGGAGGGGGGGTGTTTGCAGACACAGGAAGGGAGCAGGGGGTGCTGGGAAGAAGGCGGCAGGAGAACAAAGCTCAGAGACCCAACATGGGGAAATTCCAGGGGGCGGGGCTCTGACACATCCCAGGTCCGGGCAGCTCCTGGGGGCGGGGCTCTGGCTCAGCTCGGGGGCGGGGCAGCTCCTGGGGGCGGGGCTCCAGCACAGAGCGGGGGCGGAGCAGCTCCTGGGGGCGGGGCTCTGGCTCAGCTCAGGGGCGGGGCAGCTCCTGGGGGCGGGGCTCTGGCACAGCTCGGGGGCGGGGCAGCTCCTGGGGGCGGGGCTCTGGCACAGCCCGGGGGCGGGGCAGCTCCTGGGGGCGGGGCTCTGGCTCAGCTCAGGGGCGGGGCAGCTCCTGGGGGCGGGGCTCTGGCACAGCCCGGGGGCAGGGCAGCTCCTGGGGGCGGGGCTATGGCACAGCCCGGGGGCAGGGCAGCTCCTGGGGGCGGGGCTCTGGCACAGCCCGGGGGCAGGGCAGCTCCTGGGGGCGGGGCTCTGGCTCAGCTCAGGGGCGGGGCAGCTTCTGGGGGCGGGGCTCTGGCACATTGTGACGGGGCCCGGGCTGAGCAGCCGCTCCCTGCTTCTCCACGTGCTGCCAGCAGCGCTGGAGCTGCCCGAGCCGGAGCGGAGCCGCTGTTCTCAGCTGCAGCCAGGATCTGCCCCCGGCCCCGCTGGGATCCAGGTGGGGACAGAGACTGGGGCCCGGGGGTTCCCCTTGGTGTGGCTGGCGGGGGCGGGAGGGGAGAAGCCGGAGCTGCAGGCGGGGGAAGGGCGGTGGGACATTGTGACCCGGAGCCCCCGGGGAATGAGAGGCGCTGGGGGGCAGGAAAGTGACTCTGCCCCAGGGAGCCTGGGAGAAGCCTTGGAGGCGCCTCGGCCCCAGTGGAGCTGCAGGAGGATCCGCCCGCCCGCCCCGCTGGGATGGGGGGGCCGGGGCCCGGCCGTCGTGTGGGGGGGAGGGGCGGACCCCGGGCCCGGCGGGGGGGGGCGGTGTATTAAATCACTCCCCATAGCAATGTGCTACTCCCGGGCACTGCGCATGCCCAGTAACAGCCGCTGAAGCCGCTGCCCTTCCCCCTGCCCGGACCAGCCGTAACGTTCCGCCGGGCGCTGGGGGCGGGGCTGGAGCGGGGCGGGGGAGTAACAGGGAGCGTGGGGGGGGCGGGCGCAGAGCAGGAAATTGATGGGCGGGGGGGGTCAGGCAGCTGGAGGCAGGGTTCGTGGGGGGCTAAAGGGCACAATCCGGGCTGGGGGGAGGAGCAGGAGTTGAGCTCAGGGGGAGGCTCTGGCAGAGCCCCCCCCTTTGGTGTGAGGGCGGAGGTGTCGGGGGAGGGAGGAGAAGCCGGAGTTGCAGGGGGGGGAGGTCACTGGGGTGGGCGGGGGTAGATCTGTCTCTGTGCAGCCAGGACATTCCCGGGGTGGGAGGGAGGTGAGTTAACTGGATCCTGTCCCTGTTTTTGCCACTTCCTCCCACACACACATTCTCTCAAGATTTCCCCTTTTCTCTCTCATTATCACACGTGGCTATAAAATCCAGGGAGATTCTCCTCCTCCCCCCCCAATGATCAGCTCTCTAATTGCCTCTGATTTTCCCTTTTCTCTCCATACTTCTCAAATGTCAATTTAAAATCTCTCCGATGGGGGGTGGATTTTCCCACCCATTTTATCTGCAGCGATTTGTCCTTGTTTGGGTGGGAAATTGTTGCCCTGGGTCATTCCCCAGAACATGGCTCCCAGTGGAGTGGGATGGGATGAGGTTCCCGTTCTCTGCCAGGGCAGGGAAGGGAAGGGAGGAGCACATCCCCCATGGAGACTGCCCAGATCCCATTTCCCAATCCCCCTGCGGCCCCCTTCCATTGTCCAGGGAGCCTTCCAGCTCCCCCCTGCCCTTAAATCAGCTCCTCAAAGGGCTCTGAGCTGCTCAAGTGAATGGTTGCCCCGTGGCCGGGGGGGGACCATCACATTCTGTTTATGTATTGGACAGTCATATAAAATCCAGTCCAACAGTCCCCCTTTTCCACTAGTTATTTAATAGCAACATCAAATCCCCTCCGATCTTGGTGGTTTTCTCTCATGTTATCAAATGTCGTTTGTGACAGGGTTCTCTCTGCGTGTCTCAAAGATTGATATAAAATACCTCAAACATTTGCCCCACTTCTCTCTAGTTGTTTTATTTCTAATTGAATATGATGGGTTGTTTCCCACTGTGCTAAGATGCAGCCGCCTCTGGGGTGGATCCATGGTGGCCATTATTTGCTAGTGACAGCCCGTGGACCTTTCTTGCCCTCCAGGCCTTCCATTCTCCTGTTAAAGAAGCACTCCCCAGGCTCCCTCTGCCTGTGTGACTGGCCAGCAGGAGGTGGTGTTAACTTTCTAGCCACTTCTCACACTCTGTGAGGTAACACTTGCAGGGGCAGGGAAGGTGTCTGTGTGGGGAGATTGCAGCTGAAGGGGCATTGTGGTAGGGGGAGGCCTCTGGGTGGCTGGGCAGGGGGTACCCTAGTCAGGTTGGTGGGTTGTGGAGGTTTGGGGTTTTCGGGGGTGGTGGTTCTGATGTGCCCATCCCTGAGGCTATGGGTCCTGGAGGTGGGTATCGCTGGGGGCTTGGTGGCTGCAGAACAGTGGGGGTGGGTGTCTCTTGGGGAGGAAGGACAGAGGGTTAGAGGGAGCCTGGTTCTGTGCCAGGGGCTCTGTCTGTGCTTCCCCCGCTGGTTCCTGGTTTTGTTGCCATGCCCAGTGCACAGAGCTGGGGGAGGGGATCCCTGGCACTAGGTGAGGGCATGCCAGGGAAGCAGAGTGATGGGTCGCACTGTAAAGCATCAGGGGGTCACACTGGGCAGAGGAGGGGGTCCCAGGCAAATGTCAGGGTAGATCGTTCTGGAGGGTGGGGAAGTTCCTAGGCAGGCAGTGAGGGACTGAGTTCCCAGTGGAGGGGGGGGTCCCTTGAGGAGGTCCCTGGCTGCTGGGGGCTCTTGGTGGGGGGAACCCTTTGGGATTCCCAACCTGGCAATCATGGTGTGGTGGGGGTTCTCTGGCCGGTGGGGCTTTGAGGGGTATCTGGGGTCCCTGGCCAGGGACTCTGGGGGCTGCGTCCCAGGGAATATCTGATGGGATCCTGGCTGGGGGGTGTCTGGGGCCCCTGGCTGGGGGGTCTGGGCTCTGGGTACTAGGGGGTGTCTGGAGGCTGCTGCTAACCATGATCCTTCTCTCTGGTCAACTTGTGCCAGAGTCCTGGCTCCTAGTCACCAGGTCACCAAGTCCATTCCCCAGTCACGTGCCCTGTCACTGTGATAACTTTCTGTTCACTTAGCAAACACTGTTAGTGTGAAATCACAGAATTTACTTTTCTCCTCTTTTGAAAACTGCAGGAACTTTCGGTTCCGTTTGGAAAATTTTTGCCCCCAGTCCTTGTCCTAGATCTGCGGGGGTGAGGGAGGTGGGAAGGGAGTCAGCACTGCCACACGATGGTCTTTTCCACAGCGTTCTGAACTCATTCTTTCTGAAATCCGGTGTCATTGAGACCGTTGTTAATCCAGAGTCACTGTATGGAAAGACAAGGAGTGATTCCAGATGGACAGTGGGTCAAATGAGATCAGCCATTCACCCTGTGAGGAGGGGCTCCCATTAGCTGCTCTCCCCAGAGAGCTAAAGGAGGGAAGCTGCTCAAACACTCTGTCCCTCTCTGCTCAGGATATTGGGGTTCAGCTTCCTGGGTCAGATGCTGCAGCCTCCATTGTGATCTGGGAGACCAGGCTTGGCAGCTGCTGCTCCCCCAGTGGGGGTCTGTGCTGGGAAGTGACCTTAATTAAAGCTTCTTCTCTGCCCGGCCCAGGGGATGACTTTCTGCAGCTGGTCCTAGCCCCCTAGGGCAGTCCTGGGCCCTGTTACTACTAAATTCTGAGCCAGAGTCTCCAGGTAACTGAAAGACCTCAGGGAATGTCCTAGGGTCTGGCAAGAAAGTGACCTGCACAAACAACACCACCTCATTTCTCCTCCCATTAGCGGTTGCCAGGAGGAAATCCAGCCATGGGAGAGCAAAGCCCCCAGGAATGGGACTGTCCCAGCCAGAGGGGCAGGGAGAGAGGACAGGGGAAGGAGAGACTGAAAGGGGCAGTGGGAGAAATGAATGTGGGGGAGAGATTTCCAGCTCTCTAGTCCACCCAGACACATGTATTGCTGCATCCTGGGGCAGAACCACTTTCTAGTGAACAAAACAAGGATCAGACAGAGCAAAAGCCAATTCCTGACCCCATATTCCCCCTGCTGGGGTGTGGCTGCCGTGTGGTCAGTGTCTGAGGGAATCCCCCACAGTGACTCCTTTGGTTCTGCTCTTTTCTAGCCTTGTGTTCAGAGAAGGGGTGAGGGGAGAGAGAAGGGAGGTTAAAAATGTGTCTGTGGACTTAGCCTGGCAGGAGGGGCCAGGTCTAAATTGTAATAAACAGATTGAGCATTTCCCAGCATGACAGAATCTAGGGTGTCTGTCTGCAGGGAAAGGGCCTGGGGGAATTGTGATGTGAAATTAACTAAAACCGGTTCTGAAACACCCACAACTGCCCTTCTCCCCCAGACAGGCTGCAGAATGTTTTGCTCCAGCTCATCCCAGCCTGGCGTGGGACAGGGAAGAGAAATGGCTGCAGTGGAGTCAGTCCAGGTAGAGATTATCGGGGGGTTGCTGGTGGGTTCCTGCTGGAGGAAAGGGAGAGCAAATACACCAGAGGTGGGAAGGTTTGCAGAGTCTGGTTTGGAGGTTGGAGCGGGGCAGGAAATTCACAGCGTGGGGAAAGGAGGAGGCCAGGGTGTGGCAGACCTGCTGGGAGTTATTTACTAAGTGGCCTAGATTCTAGGAACAGACCCAGGAGGTTTGGAGGTGGAAATGCCCTAATTTGTGAAGAGAGAAAATAACCCACCTACATGGAGCTAGTCAAACTGACCAGACTCCTAGTGCTGGAGCCTGACCTCATTAACCATCAGCTGCTGTGAGATATAAAGGGGACACCCATGAGTCAGGCTTATTGGAGCTGCCTCTCCCTTCATATCCCGCTCCTCACAATGAGGAGGGTGTTGGGCATCCTACCAGCGAGCTCTCCCTGGACTCTGCTAAGGGCTCCATCTCCTGTATCAGTCAGTGGCTAGTAGGGGGGTGATGGATATGCTGGGAGAGATAAGGGGCTCTCTCTTCATCCCCTCACCCTGGCATTTGCTGGATACTCTGAGCCAGGTCGAGGTGGGACTCTCCTGACTATGATCCACCCAGAGCTTCCATTTGATTCACTCTTCTCTGCCACAAATAGTGGGGCTGTGAGTGGGGCAGCAAGTCCTTAGTGTTGGACTCTTACTCTTTCAGGGGCCGGTGACCTTCAAGGAGATGGCTATGTATTTCACCAGGGAAGAGTGGGCTCTGCTGGACCCCACTCAGAGAGCCCTCTACTGGGATGTCATGCAGGAGAACTATGAGACTGTGACCTCGCTGGGTAAGGGTTCCTGTCCCTTCTGTTCTTGGAAGGGGAAATGAAGAGTGAAGGTTCACGCCACCCCCACAATGCCATCTGTACCCTGTCCTGTTTCAGCATCACCCCAATAGGCCAGTGACACACATAATAGCAGAGACCCTCCTCTGCTGCAGAACACTTTGGGAACAGAGCACAGGAGCCGTATTGCACAGTGTCAAATATCTCCTGTTTGCTCAAGTGAAACTGGGGGTTAGGTCTGGCATAACTGTCCCATACCCCTAATCATTTTTGTTGCCCTTTTCTGAACCTTTTCCAATTCCAATATATCTATTTTTGAGATGGGGTGACATGTGCATGCAGTATTCAAGATGTGGGTGTATCATGGATTTATTTGCTGTTTTTACAAATATGATCTATGAGATATTCTGTCATATCTATCACTTTCTTAATTATTTCCTACATTGTTCACTTTTTTTCACTGCTGCTGCACATTGAGTGGATGTTTTCAGAGAACTATCCACAGTGACTCCAAGATCCTTCTCTTGAGTGGAAACAACTAATTTAGACCCCATCATTTTGTATGTATAGTTGGGATTGTGTTTTCCAATGGGCTGCACTATGTGCTATCCTGTCATCTAGTACTGCTGAGATCCTGGATTCAGTAATATCCCTGCCCTTCCTGTTCCCTTTCTCCACCGAACCCCGCCAGCCCATGCTTCCTGTTCCCAGCTTCCCCAGGATTCTCGCACTGTCTCTGAACCTCTCTGTCAGCAAGAAGCAGTGCCAGGGACACTTGCCCTCTGTCTGGAGTCTTCGATTTCTGGGACATGGATTTACTTTCTCTGTGTTGTAAGAGGCTCTGTCATAATGAGTGTCTGTGACGTTACCCAGAGTACAATCTGGACTGTTAAATAGCTGTCCCCTCAGTCCTCCAGCATGGGGTGCCTTTTCCACTGTTTTCCCGCGAGAACAGCCCCTCTTGGCCAATTAACACACAGTCTCCAGCATGTAACTCGCTCCCAGCTACACAGTATTGAGTGCTGCTAGACAGCCACTCATGAATTACACCTCAGGAGAAAACCAGCAAATTCTCAAGTGCCCAACTTTCCCCCAGAAATGTGCATCTTGCACTGTCCAGCACGCTACTGAACGACCCAAGCTCATATGAAGTCTGTCATTTCATCAGCGGAAAATGACATGCACCAGCTTGTTATCCCAAACAGAGTTTCCAACACACTTCAATCCACACATACTGGTTAGATGAACAATAAACCAAGATTGTTAACTACCAAAAACTAAAACTAGGCCCAGTCCATGAAAGGGGCACTCCCAGGAGAGACTGTATAAAGGCTGGAACATGAAACACCTTTGTAAACCTGAGACAGCTGCCTTGGGGACAATGACAGGGAGAATCCCCCAAAGTGACTCCTTTGTTTCTGCTCTTCTCTGGCCTCCGATTGTTCCTTCCAACGTGGAGTACTTTGCACTTGTCTCTACTGAATTTGATCCTATTTACTTCAGATCATTTCTCCCGTTTGTCCAGATCATTTTGAATTTTAATCCAATCCTCCAAAGCACTTACAACCCCTCCCAGCTTGGTGTTGTCTGCAAACTTGATACGTGTAAGAAAGAGACTGTTACTGGGAGGGTTTCCCCATGTGTCAGAGGGTTACACCCTGGTGGGAGGGGGCTAGGCCTGTACTGGAATAAGGTCACTCTGTGCTTCACAGTGTGCTAGAACCTAGAATGTGCATTAGCAAGGGAAAAGCTGGGGGGAATCGGCTTGTGGAATGGACAAAAGCCTAGTCTGAATTCTCACACCTTGCCCTTTTCACCCCGGCAGGCCAGAGAATAACATCCATGTTTCGCTGCAGATCATCTCGTCCTCCCAGGGGCAAGGAAATGGCTGCAATGGAGCTGGCTCAGGTAAGAGATTATCAGGGTGGCGGGCTCTGCTTGGAGGTTGAGGAGCAGTAAATGCATAAGAGGGTGGGAATTGCTAGAGGTGGTGGGAAGCAGGAAATATCTCGGGTGGAGAAAGGGAGGGGACAGCATGTGACAAACCTGCTGAGACTTGTGTAGTGTAGGGCGTGATGGGTTGTCACCCCCAGGAGGCAGTTTGTGGAGCTTCTGGGAACTGCTATGTCCTCTAATCCTCACGCTGGGCTGGCCCTTCTCACACTGCTTTGCTGGAGATTTCGCCAGCCTCTCCAGGGCCTGTTATCACCCAACACAACAGCAGGTGGCGCCATGCAGCCAACTAAGCTACCTGAGTGCGTTACCTAAGCCACTCAAGGACAGATAGAAGACAAGAGCCAATTTCCCACTCCCCAACCTTGCACACTTGCTGTAGTATAAATCCAGAATGATACCATCTTATAGTGCACAGGGATCTCTATAATGCAAGCTCATTAATGTAGTTCCCCTTCCCCTCGATATGGGACAGATGTGCACAACAAGCTGAGATTTTCCCCAGACACTTCACTCAAAATACGCTGGTTAAGATAAAGCATCAAACAAGTTTATTAACTGCAGAAAGATAGATTAAGTGATTATAAGTGATAACAAACAGATCAAAGCAGATTATTTAGCAAATAACCAAAACTCAGACTAAGCCTAACATACTAGATGGATAGAATTTGAATTAGCAATTTCTCACCCTGACTGATGGTACAAGCAGTCCCCCAAGTTTCCATACACAAGCTAGAAATCTCTTGATCCTGGGAGCAGCACTTCCCCCACATCCGTTTTTGTTTCTCAGGTGTTTCCAGAAGTTCTCTTGTGTGGAGAATGAGGCCAAGAGATGATGTCACACCCCACCTTATGTAGCTTTTCCATATGGTGGGAACCTTTTGTTCCAAACTCAGTTCCTAGTCCAGTTTGTGGAAAAATACAGGTACTAAAATGGAGTTTAGTGTCATGTGGTCTGGTCACAGGCCCTGCTGAGTCATAGTTGCCATGACTCATAGGCTGGCTGAAACATTCACAGGAAGGCTAAGCTCTTCCACAGTCCATTGTCTTTGTTGAGCCATCAGCACTGTCTGGCTTCTTCATTGTTGTACCTGAAAGGCTCATTGTGGGTGTTACCCAGAGTAAGCACATTTGAAATACAGATACAGGGTCAATATCCATAACTTCAGATACAAACATGATATGTGCACACAAATAGGATAATCATATTCAGCAAATCAGAACTTTTCCAGTGACACCACACATGATGCATCTTCTACAAAATAGATCATAATTATGTCCTAATCATATTATAATCATACCACTATGATGAATATGGGGGTGTAGTGTCAGATAGGTCCTAATTTCAAGGCACAGGAGTTGGGAATGGAACTTCCCCTCTTTGTGGAACAGGAAATAACCCTCCAGCCAGGGCTGGGACAACTTCCCAGACTCTCAGTGATGGAGCCTGAATCTACTGACATTTCATTAATTACCACCAACCCCAATCTTTGTGGCAACTGTAAACTTTATCAGTGATGATTTTGTACTCTCTTCTAAGTCATGGATAAGAATGTTAAATAGCACAGGGCCAAGAACCAATCCCTGCAGGAACCTGCTAGAAAGAAATCCACTCGATCATGGTTCCCCATTTACTATCAGAGTTTTTAATCTATTTAATGTATGCCGTGTTTATTTTGTATCATTCTAGTTTTTTTTAGTAAAAATATTGTGCTAATCAAGTCATGTCCCTTACGGAAGTTTAGGTATATTACATCAATACTATTAGCTGCAACCAAACTTTTGATCTCATCCAATAAGGATATCCCGTTAGTTTGATAGGCTCTATTTTCTCTAAACCTTTGTTAATGGGCACTACAATTCTGACCTTCTAACTTCTATTCTTTATGATTGACTTCCCCTTTCTTCCATATATTTTATTTGGAGAGTGCTTGGATTCCTACCAGGGAGCCACTATCAGGGTCCAGAGACAGCCCCATCTCCTATATTAAGCTCTGGCTAGTAGCTATGTGATAAATGTGAAGACCCTGCTTCTGTCTGTCAGATGGGAGACACAAAGGTTCTCTCTTTCTACCCTCTGATGCCTCCTGGCTGCTGTAAGCAAGGTGGGGTGGGACTCTGTTAACATGTGCCTCCCGGAGCTTCCATTTCCCTGGTGCTGCTGTTCCGTGAATAGTGGGGTTGTGAGTGGGTCAGCAGGTACTGAGTATTGGACTCCTGCTCTTTCAGGGGCCGGTGACCTTCGAGGAGGTGGCTGTGTATTTCTCCAGGGAAGAGGGGACTCTGCTGGACCCCACTCAGAGAGCCCTCTACAGAGATGTCATGCAGGGGAACTATGAGACGATGGTCTTGCTGGGTAAGGATTCCTGTCCCTTCTGTTCTTGGAAGGGGAAATGAAGAGTGAAGGTTCATGCCACCCCCACAATGCCATCTGTACCCTGTCCTGTTTCAGCATCACCCCAATAGGCCAGTAACATACATACTACCAGAGACCCTCCTCTGCTGCAGAACACTTTGGGAACAGAGCACAGGAGCAGCATCACACAATGTCAAATATCTCCTCTTTACTCAAGTAAAACTGGGGTTAGGTCCAGCATAATGAACAGAAGCTTCCTACCCCCAGCCTTCTCTCAAACCCTGAGCCTTCTCTACCCAAACCAGAATGTGCTTGGGGTGTAACAAGCAGGCGGCTGGAGTCAGAGCTGCCAGTCCAGGGTTACTTATCATACAGACACTCAGTGCGTCCTTGAACGCTGGCTGGGAGTATCCAGACAGGGGAGCTCCAGCAGCAGAACACTGAATCTCACCCAGGATTACAGATGACACAACTCCTCGCCGATCTGGATTGCACCCCAGCATGTGAAAATGGCCTAGGTTGGTAGTGACATTTCTTGAGACATGGAGAGTCTTGCTCCCATATCACCAGGTGTAATAAAAATAACAGGAAAGGCCAAATATGGAAAACTGATTGTTCAGCTTGCTTTTGACCTGCATCATATTTTGCAATATATTCCAAATAAGGAAATTAACGTGCAACGTATGTGTCATTGTTTGTGGTTTTAAGCTGTAAAAGGCTTGTGTGATTTTTAGCTCGGGAACAGTATTCCAATAGCTGTCGCCCCCTGCGTGCTTGTAACCAAGAAAAGAGCCTCAGGCTGAGCTGATTCAAATATTAATCCTGTGGTCGTTTTCCACAACAGCCTCAATAGGTCCCTGTGATGGAATGTAAGGCTACATCTAGACTACCCACCGTATCGGCGGGTTAAAATCGATTGCTCGGGGATCGATATATGGCGTCTCATCTAGACGCCATATATCGATCCCCGAGCGCGCTTATATCGATTCCGGAACAACACCAACCCCAACGGAGTTGCTGATTTGACAGGGGGAGCCGCGGACATCGATCCCGCGCGGTGAGGATGGGTGAGTAATCCGATCTTAGATATTCGACTTCAGTTACGTTATTCACGTAGCTGAATTTGCGTATCTAAGATCGATTTCCCCCCGTAGTGTAGACCAGCCCTTAATGTCTTCACACCTTCCCCCTGCAGGAGAATGGCTGTTTGACCAGCTGTTTGCCTTGCTGTCTCTGTGGAACTGGTCTGTGGGTGTTCCCCAGAACTGTAACTTTTTCAGTAATATCATACTGTAAAATCTCACAATTTTACATACAGTGTTACTACACATTTTAACAGGAGGATAATATTCAGTAGGTTATGCGTTTTCTAATGATACCTCACAAGCCATACTGGGTACAAAATTGATCATAATTTTCTAGAAGAGTGAACACGGGTACAGATTGACACAGTGTCTGTGTGTGTGTTCCCAGCAGATATGTGGGTATTTCAATCCCTCATAAGCACAATGTTTGGCATCTTCAAGGACCTGGGGAACTGGTCCTGGGAATTCACTAGTTTAGCAAGTGTGAGACTGCATGAAATTGTGAGACACTTTGGTATTAATAATAAAATAATATAATCTGATAAAATTGCAATGAATCATGCTAGGTATGCCATGTAAAGTGTCAGTGAAAATGTTATGATTTGCCAAGTATGATAATTTTGTTTCTATGTTTCTATCACCTTTGTATTGTGAGTTACAGATATGTAAGGTATATCTGTATTTCCAGACTTGTGCAGTTTTTCTGGGTGACACCCCCAGACATATTGGCATCAACATTGCCTAGCATGTTTGATGGCCCATTGAGGGTCATCAGCTGTACAATGAACCTATGGACCAAGGGGATACACCTATTGAGTCAGCAAGACATGCCGGGGTTTGCCTGTGTAATGAAACCTCCAAAGCTTTTCCATGCCATGTGCTGTGAAGCTTGTGTTTGGGACACAGGAAGTACAAGCCACATGGCAAAAGGAATATAAAGCGCAGCTGCATCATCTCCATCTTGTCTTCAATCCCCCTTCCTACCTCTGGAGCAACTTCTCTACAAACTGAACCCTGGAACAAAGGACTGAATGACCCATCCAAGCTGTGGATGCGTTCCAGACAGACTTTCAAGCCAGCAACTCACCAATACTGCTAAGAACCTGATATATCCATTTTGGAATGTATCTGACTGCTTTTCCATTTAAATTCTTTCTGTCTTTCTTTCTTTTAAACCTTTAGTTTAGATGCTAAAGAATTGTCTGGAAGGATGGAATTTAATTTCATTCTTTCATTTGTTCTTTCTTCTAAACATTTAGTTTAACTGCTAAAGGATTGGCTGGCAGCATGGTATTTTGGATGAGATCCAAACCTGGGTAATGTGGCTAACCTTCTACCCACCCACTTCCTGGATCCAATTAGGATCACTCTCCTGCTGCCCTCTGGCCATGCTGTATCACAGTGAGCAGAGTTTTTAAATAACCTCTCACTGTACGGGACCTAGTTGCTGATTAGGAGTCAGAGAACTGTCATGCAATAAAGGGGGCCGTGTGATTTCTTTTTTCAGAGTCTCGTTAACCAGTGTGTGGGATCAGAAGCACAGTTTGTGACTGGTCAGTGAGTTTAACTTCAGTGTTAACCACCAGTTTGGGGAGCATCTGCTCTCCCTTTTTCAGCCTGCTCTGACCTTGGCATTTTCAGTGAGGACTGCCCCAGGCACACTAGGTCACACTAAGCACTGAAGATAAATTAATAGAATGTTTTTGATGATCAGGTTGTATGAAATCAACTGAACTCCTTTGTTTTCTTTCATCTGAGCGGAGTTTCTGGTTTTCCAACGTGATATGATCTCCCAGCTGGAACAAGGGGAAGAGCCATGGGTCCCAGAGCTCCAGGGTTCAGAGGAAAGAGAGATCCTGAGATCTCCCCGCACAGATGAGGAAACATTAAACCAACTCAGAATTTGTAAGTGCCTGAAGGAAACATCTAGGATGCCCTACAAAGCTCTTGGGAAGTCTCTCAGTTCATTATTGTCCGTAGTAGGGGTCACATCCGCAGGGTAAATATAGCTCAAGGCTTCCTATAGATGCTAGCAGACACCGGGCAGTAGCTTTCTCCCTTCCCCCTGTGAAGTTGGATGGGATGTGAAGGCTGAATTGATCCCCTCCTCTCTCCTGTTGGGGGGAGCTGAGTTCCTGATTTTTATTTGACCTCTCTTCAGCACTTGTTTTGGTTTGGCCTTCCCCTTTCCATCCCTGTTTGAGGTTTCTGTCTCTATCACAGCAGGTGATGCAATGACGTGTGAGGGTCAGCACAGACCAGAAAAATAGCAGGGAAACCAGCCAGGGGAGAAAATGGATAAATTTATTTCCTGTCAGGGAACTCAGAAGGGCCTTAAGGAAACCAGAATACAGCAGGAAATCTGCAGGGAAAAGCAAAAAAAATACATGTGCTGAGTGTGGGAAAAACTTCACTTACAGATCAGGCCTTTCTCAACATCAGAGAATCCACACAGGGGAGAGGCCCTGTGAATGCAATGAGTGCGGGAAAACTTTCAGTCGCAGCTCGCACCTTATTGGGCATCAGAGAATCCACACAGGGGAGCGCTCCTATGAATGCACTGAGTGCGGGAAAACCTTCAATCGCAGCTCTCACCTTATTCAGCATCAGAGAATCCACACGAGCAAGAAGCCCCGCGAATGCCGTCAGCAGGCCTGCACAACTCGTAAAGCGGTGATGTAGAGAAATCTCTGTATTAACTATCTCTATAAATCTTTATAACGTTGCATTGTGTTATTTTGTATTAAGTATCTTTCTGTATTAAGTATCTTTATGACATTGCATCCGGCATGATGTTATTTTGTAATTCATATGACTTGGCATTGTGCCTCTCTATTTTCCTACAACTTTGTATTAGATCCCTATATAGAAAATTGGTAGAAAACTTTGTATCAAATGTTATAGCCCCTAAGGATAGTATAGTTAAAGTAAAAGAAAACATGTGCCTTTTTGCTAGAAGTAGAATAAGATCTTCCCCCGCACTCTGTAATCAATTGCTCTATTGACTGAATGAGGTGTGAATGAGTGAGGCTTGGAAGACACCCACCTCCAGACAGCTACAACAGTTGAAGAGGGAATGGGAGCCAGAGCAAAGGACAATACAACTTGTCAAGTGGGCCCAGTAAAGAAGAGCAGACATATTGATGGCCTCAGGGATTAGAAGCAAGCACCTTCTTTAGAAAACACCCTCTTTGAGCAGCATTGGGACAACACCCAGAGAAAAGCAGCACAAAGACCAACGGACGCAGACCCAGATTTTGAATCTGGTCTAGATTTGCATAAGAGGGAAGCTGCTATAAATGCGAGGTGTCTTGCAGAAGGACCCCGGATCTCGTCTTGTCACCATCGGACCATCGATTTGGATCGGTAGAAGCCCGGCTCCACCCCTCCCCCATCTAACTCACCTGGCCAGTGCAGTTAAGGGGAGCAACTAGTTGGTAACAACAGCAAGACGGAGTGTGTTTATGTCTGTGTGTGTGCGTGAATGCATGACTGTGATATATATCTCATGTGCATATCATAGAGTATTAATTGATACCTGTATTACTAATAAATGTGGCATTTTGCCTTAATCCCCCTGAAAAGTTCCTGTACAGTACTTTGAGTACAACAGCGAGGGCCACAATACTCCAAAGAAAACAGCTGAGGACCGAAACCCCCCGGCCCTGCGGAAACACCCCCCACTCAGGACCTCCCGGCCTGGCGGAAACACCCCGCCCAGCCCTGCAGAAACAAACCCTCCTTCCCAAGCGCCGCCCCACCAAAACAGCTGTGGGTCAAAAAGGAAGGTTGGTGGTGGGGAGGTGTTACTTGATGTTAAATCAACCAGGGACTCCCAGCCAAAGAGGTGGCTGGGAGCCCTCAGGGTCAAATTAAAGGGCCTGGGGCTCTGACAACTGGGGGAACCCAGAGCTTTTCAGGGCTGGGGCAGGGATTTAAAGGTCCCAGAGCTCCTGCTGCTGAGGGGAGCCTGAGCCCTTGAAATCCCAGCCTCACTCCATCCCCTGGAGCTGCCGCCGGGATTCAAAGGGCTCTGTGCTGCCTGCAGCCACAGGGATCCCTGAGCCCTTTAAATCTCAGCTGCTGCCGGGATTCAAAGGGCTCTGGGCTGCCCATGGCGGTGGGGAGCCCTGAGACCTTTAAACCTCAGCTGCGGCCGGGAATCTCTGCGAGCAGCCCAGAGCCCTTTGAATCCCGGCCGTGGCTGGCAGGCCGGCTTTAGGAAGTGCGGGGCCCAATTTGAACATTTTTGGCAGGGCCCCGCAGGGATGATTGGGGAAAAGAAAGCCTTTCAGTTCTTAACAACTGGTTCCCTATAAAAAGTTCTGCCACAGTATGTATTTTTTGTACCAGTAGGGTTACCATACGTCCGTATTTTCCTCCCGGATGTACGATTTAAGAACCCAAAAGCCTGACATGTCCGGGAAAGTACAGATGTATGTTAACCCTACCTAAAAGTTCTTTTTTATAAAGATGGGTCTGAACTAGAAATGAGCTCTGCCACTCCCTTAGGGTGTGCTAGGCTGCACATGTGTGGGTCCCAGCTGCTCCCTGCCCATCTCATTGAAGCAGGTGTGCAGGGTTACTTCCCTCGGAACTGCAGGGCACCAGTGAACATGGGGCTGGCTGGAGGTGGAGGAGGGGGAGGATGCGAGAGGTAGGGTCTGGCTACAGGCTGGGCAAGGGGTGTGGGGCAGGCTGGAGACAGGAGGTGTGGGGTGGGCTGGCTGGCTTCAGGCAGGGCCACAGGGAGGGTGCGGCATGGGTTGGCAGGGCTGGAGACAAAGGAGTGCAGGACTGGCTGGCTTCAGGCAGCGGGGTGCGGCAGGGGTTGGCTGGAGACGGGTTGGTGCAGGGCTGAAGGCAAGGCAGGGGGTATGGGGTTGGCTGGAGATGGGCAGGCTGCAGGCAGGAACTGGTGCAAGCAGGGCAGGGGGTGCAGGGCTGGTGTGGGCAGGGCAGGCAGTATGGCAGGGGTTGGCTGGAGACAGGGCAGGGGGTGCAGGGCTGGTGCGGGCAGGGCAGGCAGTGTGGCAGGGGCTGGCTGGAGACAGGGAAGGGGGTGCAGGGCTGGCTGGAGACAGGGGTTGGTGCAGGGCTGAAGGCAAGGCAGGGGGTGTGGGGCTGGCTGGAGATGGGCAGGCTGCAGGCAGGAACTGGTGCAAGCAGGGCAGGAGGTGCGGGGCTGGTGCGGGCAGGGGGTGCAGCAGGGGCTGGCTGGGGACGGGCTGGCTGCAGGCAGGGCAGGGGGTGCAGGTACAGGGGGTACAGCCCATCCTCTATGGTGAGTGCCTCCTCCTCCTCCTCCTCCTCCCCCCTCTCCCACTAGGGTAGCAGCAGCAGCCTGGGGCTTGGGGGCTATTTCAAGGGCCCGGGGCGCCCCTGCTTCCACTGCCCCAGCTCTGTAAATAGCCGCGGGAACCCTGGGGAAGCGGCGGGGCTCCAGTGGCTATTTAAAGGGCCGGGGAGGTAGAAGCAATGGGAGTCCTGGACTTTTTAAATAGCCCCCAGAGCCCCGCAGCCATACCCCAGGGCTCCAGCAGCAGGGCTCTAGTGGCAATTTAAAGGGCCTGGGGTTCCAGCCCCTGCTGGGAGCCCCAGGCCTTTTAAATTGCCCCCTGGGGAAACTGGGCCACCCTGGTACAGCGCACTGGCTTTTGCTGGTACTGGAGCTTGGGTGCGGGGTCCTCTTAGGAGCGAGGCCGATTCAAGGGAATTGGTTGAATTGGCCTAAAGCCGGCCCTGGTGGCTGGGATTTAAAGAGCTCTGAGCTCCCCGCCCGCCTGCCCAGAGCCCTATAAATCCTGGCCGCGGCTGAGATTTAAAGAGCTCTGGGCTCCCTGCGGCTGCGGGCAGCTCAGAACCTTTTGAATCCCGGCCGCGGCTGAACTTTAAGGGGGTTTGGATTCCCCGCGGCTACGGGCAGCCCAGAGCCCTTTCATTCCCGGCTGCGGGATGCACAGTGAGACTTCACGGGCCACACGTTGCCCGCGGGCCGTATGTTGTGCAGGCCTGGCATGGAGGGGCAAAATAGGTAAGAAATTTCCGTGACCTGTCACTAGCAAATAGTAGCCACCATGGATCCTGCCAGAGGTGGCTACATCTTAGCACTGTGGGAAGCAACCCTTCACAGAGACCATTTGTCTTGTGGTTTGGGATACTTCTCAAGACATGCTGCACTCAGAGTGACCCCCTCATCCTGTGCCAGCTGGAGAAAAGAAAAGGGGCCAGCCAACGCTCCCACTACCAGCTGCGAACCACTGATCCCCAAACAGGGGGAGGCCTCTGGCTTTGATGTGTATTAAATATCAGGCTGGTCTCTTTCTTTGGCAAATATCTAACAGAGCTAAAAGAGGGAACAAATGATCCTCAAAGGAGAGGAGAAAAACAATCACTGGGAAATTTAATCCCCTGCAACATCCAGAATGGAGAGCGACTCAGGGGAACAGGTTCCCCCGAAGGAAGAAGTTTTTGGGATTTAGAAACATAAGGAACAGCACAAAACTTGAGAGGATTGTTAATTGACATTTGATGATGACACAGAGGGAAAACCTGAGCTTTCAGATCAGTGTTCAGAAATGAAAGACAAAGGGTGGAAATCAGAGATTTTGGATCCATTTTGCAAATTATAGAGAGGAAAGTGGAAAATCAGAGGGATTTTATATCAGTTGTTGATAGGAGGTAAAATCTGAGTGTTTCACATGAATACTTGATAAATGAATAAAGAGGAAATGGGCAACATTTGCAAACATTTTGTGTTCAATAATCTGAGAAAAGGTGTAAATCTGAGATTTTCTTATTATTTTATTAGTAGAGACAGGAAAATCTCAGGGCATATTCAATTAGAAATAGACAACTAGAGAGAAGTGGGGCAAATGTTTAGGTTATTTTATTTGAATCTTTGAGATTTGCAAAGAAATTGTGTCACAAACTGCATATTTGATAACATGAGAGGAAAACACCAAGATCTGAGGGGAGAGAGTCACTTTCCTGTCAGGGCCCAGTGCTCCCTCCCCCTCCCCCTCCGGGGTCTCTCACTCACGGGGGGCTCCAGGCGGGGCTGGTGCGGTCAGAGCCTGGGGCTGCCTAGGGGTCAGGTCCCAGCTGGAGAAAGCCCCCCCCCCACGGCCAGGATAGGAATGTGCTACTGGTAGCAGCCTGGGGCTGGACCCTCTCTATGGGGGACACTTGCTCCCCCCTCCCCTTCCTGGCCCTTCCCACGCCCTGTTGCCAGCAGAGAGTGGCCCCCCCAGCCCAGCCCAGCCCAGAGGTGTCCCTGTCTCAGGCCCCCCCCAGCCTCTGCCCATTAACCCTCTGCCCAGTTCAGAAATCACTCGGGGGAACCATTTCCCACCTACACAAGGACAAATCACTGCAGGTGAAAATGGGGGGAAACACCCCAAACCTGAGATCTGAACTGGCCATTGGCAAAGGGGAGAGAAAATGGGGCACAATGGGGGGAGGGGAACAGGGAACTTCTCAGGGGTTTGAGGGAAGGGGGTGTCACCCTGGATGTTGCTTGTTGCTCTCTAGGGAGAAAGGGGGCAGGACAGGAGAGGAGGGGGGTCTCCATGGAGGGGGCAGTGGTAATTCCGAGGGGATCTCAGCCCTCCCTTTTTCTCCTCGCTCCTCAGGGGTCACCTGCTCTTCTCCCCTCGCCCCCCGGCCATGTCCCGGTTGCACAGACATTTTCCATCCATCCCTTTCCCAGGTCTCCCCCCTCCGCAGCCCCCGCCCAACCCCACGCAGGGGCTGCTAGGTGTAATGCATGTTCAGTAGGGATTTCTCCCCTACTAATGCTGGGGTGTCCTTCTCCTATAGGTTAGTCTACTAATGATCTCATCTTGGTGCCATGTGTGTCAGTTCATTGCCATGGCACTCGTGTGCTTAGACATCTGAGGACGCTCTATAGAAAAGCTCCTTGAGTGGGGTGATCCACAGGGAGTAGCTCAAAGCTCCAAAGTGCCTGGCCAGGGGCAGGACATTGGCACAGCAAGGGAGGGGTGTGGCAGTGACATCACAAAGGCCTTTTGCAGGACCTCACACTATTGGTCAAAGACTATTGGTGAGCAGGTGGTGACCTCACAGAGAGATCCTGACATCAGTCAGGGGCCAGGGGCTAGGGAAACCTCAGAGACCCCTGTGGCTTTGCTTCAGCAAGTCTCCTTCTCCAGGTCTCTGTCTGAGGACTGAGAGAGTATTCGGGTTCACGGACGTGAGCGCCAGGAGAAACCTCTTTCCAGTTTTCTCCTTCCCTTGTAGTGATTTTACTAGAAAACAGCCGTCCCTGTTTAGAAGGTAAGAGCCTCCTGGAGGTGTGAAACCTGTTCAGTCTGATCCATCTGGTGACAGTTGAATTCTAGGCATGGAAAACACGAGCTTAAGGAGGCAGAATTTTATTCCGCACCTGGGATTTTGTCCCTTAGAATCATGGGGACATTAGGGTTTGTCCTTTGTGTTTCACCTTTTCCTCCATCCACCTGTCCCTCCCTCCTTTCTCTTCATCTCTTCTTTTGTCCTTTCTCCTGTTCCCCTCCCAACACCAGGACGAGTGTGTGCGTGTGTGTTGCGGGGGAGTGCTCTGCAGCTCTCACTGTGGGAGTTCCACCCAAAAATGTGAGGCTGAAATAGTGCTCAGGCAGTCAGGGCTGGATTAACCTTTTGTTGGCCCTGGCACCAAACATATTTGTGGGCCCCAGTGTAGTCACTGTGGGCTCCGAGTGTGGGCCTGGTGGGGCAGTGCCATTGGTGCCTTCGTATACCCGGTACTGAACCTCAGAGACATTTTTTATTTTGATCACACACCTCTCCATGACTATATGCATTGCCATACACAGCTCCCTCAGCCCGCGGGTTTTCTTATTGAGCTGTACACCCATGTGGGTTTACCAGTGTCCACAGTGAGCAGAACTTTCATAGTGACCAAGGAAACTCCCCACAGATTTATCTCTTTCCTCATTCAGATCTTCTCTAGCCATGTCTCCAGTACCCCCCCATGTCACCAGTCACTGCATGTGGTCCTAGTCTCAGCTCAAAGTCCTAAAGCCAGCAGACACCTGATCAGTTCTGACAGATCCCTCCCTCAGCCCCCATCCTGCCATGTGAGCAAGCCACCTGCAAACACCATTTCCCCAAAGTGAGGACTTAGCCCTTGGGAATCTGAAGACACCAGCATCTCTCCCTCTGCTCCCATCTACATGCTAGTCTGCTACCTGGTCACCACCACCTCTCCCCATACTTGTTTCCTTTCTACTTTGGACATGCTCCCAACCAGCTGGAAGCTCCCTCTGCAAGCCTGACCTGCTCCTGCCTTCCCTGCTCCCCCGACATTCCTTTCCTACTGGTGACCTCTGTTCCTTGAGGTTAACTCCAGTGTCTTTAGATGCTCTAGCTTAATGGCCCCAGGAGTCATAGAGCCACTTGTAGTTTCTCTAGCTACAGCCATGGGGCAACTGCCAGAGGCCAGCCTTAGACAGCTGCAGCTACTAGCCGCAGGAGCGGAGGCAATGCCAAGGCTGAGCATGCTTGAACCTTGCAAGGGCAGCACTAGGGACTCTAAATCCTCAGCACTGGCCCTAGGCAGCTGCAGACTCTGGAGTTAGGCACTTTCCTCCTCTAGGTTCCTGCATGGTTACAGAACTGCAGTAAAGTGGAACAATTTTCAGCTTCTGTGATTGGAAGATGTCTGGATCCATCTAATAAGACTGTCCTACATAAATGAGGAAAGTTGAGGTGCCTTTATTATTCTTTTGTTCCATTCTTTGTTTCTATGGGGAATGTGCCAGTGCAATATCACTGTCTTCCTTTTAAACAAACAAAACTAAAAAAAAAGTGTAATGGCTGTTGAAAATAGCAATTCCAGCCCTCGTTAGCACTGTGAAGACCCCAACGTTTGTTGCTCAATTTTCTCCTACTTTTTCTACAGTAAATGACAGTGGATCAGCATATTTGATTTGGGAGAAATGAAGTAACAGCTGCCCAAATTGAGCTTGAGCACTCCTGATTTTGAGGTGTTCAGATCTGGAAGGCAGGGGCTAGATTCCCTTTATGAATATTAGATACATCTGGAAAGGAAAAGTCAATTTCTATTTTCATGGCTCAGAAGTGGAAATCCTCCTGTCCTGTATCTGAAGCTGTCCAGGTCCAGTAGAGCCTCCCCTTCCTTACTTACCACTTTACCTTCTGGTGGGATCCACATACCTCCCTTGCCCAGCTTCAGATAGAGAGGGGCCCTGTCCAGTTAGTCCACCCAGTTCCATCTTTGGGGGCTGCCAGGCAAGGTCACACCAGCATCCCTAAGCCTGTCTGGGGAAGTCTTCTGAGGGTGCTACCTGGGCCAAAGCCTTCTACTCCTTGGTCACACCTCTTCCCTATTCACAGGTGGCACCCCCTTCTAGCAGCCAGCCCCCCAGCCCCAGCCCATGGAGTCTCACAGCTTCCCCCCTCCCTTTCCTGTTGATAGCAGCCAAGGGAATGCTGGGACATGTTCCTTCTCTGCTCCAAGGCAGGGAGCTGGTCAAGGAACTACAGCTCCCAGGGCCCTATGAGGTCTCAGCTCCCCTACTGAATCCAGGCTGCTCTGAGGCTCCCTTTCTGCAGAGGGGAGGATGTTACTGTTACAGGTCCCTTCAGAGCTTGGGCTTAGCACTATGGCACCATGTCAAATCCAGTACTGCTCCCAACTCTATCCAGCTCTGCTGCTGGCAAGATCCCTTCCCATTCTTTTTGTTTCCTGCCTCCCCTCCAAGGAGGAAGCTCTGCATTGTTCCTGTGTGGGGAATTGAACCCAGGCTGCGTGGGTGAAAGCCAAGAATCCTAACCACTAGACCACATGGGACTTCTGTAGCACGTTTACATGTTCATATTCAATAACACAATTAAACGTAGCCATTCAAAGTAGCCATTTAAAAGAAGCCATTCAAAAAACTTCAAAAACAGACTTCAAAGAGAAATTGCAGAGTTACAACTGATCTGCAAACTTAACACCATTAATTTGAGCTTGAAGAGGGACTGGGGGTGACTGGCTCACTACAAAAGCAATTTTCCCTCTCTTGGTATTGACACCTCCCTGTCAATTACTTGGAGAGAGCCACATCCACCCTGACTGAATTAGCCTTCAACACTGGTTCTCCCCTTGTATGGTAACTCCCTTTACATCATGTTCCAATATACATTTATACCTCTATCTGCAATTTTCACTCCATGCATCTGAAGAAGAGGGCTTTTTACCCACGAATGCTTGTGTCCAAATAAATCTGTTAGTTCTTAAGGTGTCACCGGATTCCTCGTTGTTTTTGTGAAATAAAAGCAAAATGCACTCTAAGCTGATCTTAACCCTTTCAATGCCCTTACAAACTTAGATGCTTCTCACCACAGGCCGGCTGGTGGCTTTTCAGCCAGGCTCTCCCCTTTCGTCAGCGCTTCAGTTGCTTGGTGTGGGGGTGTCTGTAGATGTAGGTGGACGAGAGAGACAAAGCATGGCAAATGTCTCTGCTTTTATCATGTCCTTTCTTCCCTCTTGGCTTTGCTCCCCCTTCAGAGTCAGGTGAGCATCACTGCGTCTCTCCAAGCAAGTCTGAGCAATTCCCCTGGGGTGTCCTCTTGCAGGTAAGTGATTGCACTGTAGCTCCCTTGCTGAACAATGGCTGTTGATGGGTTGTTTGACACCCTGTCCGGGTGTTGGTTACTTTCCTTGCTGTTGTCACTGGGGAGCTAATATTTGGCTGACTCCCCCACCTTACAGCATAGTGATAACCACACTGCACAATTCTCATAACTTCATATGCATGAATGGTAAACATCTATGGGTAGAGAAATGACTTTCAGCAGATCATATCCTTTCCCCTGATACCTTACAAGGCATGCTCTGTATATAAGATCACGATTATATGAAAATGAGGAATATGGGGGTTACAGCACACTCCCCCAAAGGTACAGAATGTCACACTGAGATTCTATTTTCATTTGTTATGTAACAGCATTAAAGAGATCCAGTGACTGACCTATGGCATTTTCAAGTGCTAAAATAGCAAGCGCTGTTGGTTTCTCATTGGCCATCAGCAACTGAAGATACGGTTTAATGAGCCAGAGCTTCAAGGCGAGGGTGGCTCTGTCCACTGCCTTCCGTTGCGCTGCTGGGCACCAAGTCCCTGGCGGTCAATATGTGAAGCTGGGAGAAGAGAGTGGGGTGGCAAGCGGTGGTAGAACTTTTGCCACCAGGGTCTAGCTGTCTAACTTCCTCTTCGTACTGCTGGGCCCCCGTTGCCTTCAGGTAACACAGGAACTAAGGCAGGAATAGGGTGAGGAAGCAAGTAAAGCCGAGCAAGGAAGGCAAAAGTTAATCTTATCTTCATGGGCAGCTCGCAATGACGTCCTTTTTCTGTGCCACAGCTGACAACAACATCCCAGACAGAAAAGTAACAGGCCAAAAAGAAACCTAGCAGCTGCTGAAACAGTTCAGTTGGGAGCGTGCTAGACTAACAGGCTCTTCTATCCTCCTTTATGCACGTGCGGGATGTTTTCTGAGAGTGCAGCAGTTCCTTTAACTGCCACGAGTCCCTCATTTCAGGCTATGCAGCAGGAAAAGACAGCATGGGCTTCTGCACCGAGTTGGCCCACCTGACCTTTCATTCTTCTCTTGCTCTTTGTCAGCAAGGAGAAGAAAAAGAAGCTCTCCCTCAAGCTGGAGTCACACGGGCGAGGTAAGGACGACTTCCTGAGTGCTGGCTCCAGTCCTCTGCTCCGCCAGCTGACCTATCGAGGGGCTACCACCACATTCTCTAGATTTGTCCATCGGTCTGTGCCAGAGTGAGCAACAACCCAGTAGGAGGAGTTTCTGTAGTGTAGTGGTTATCACGTTTGCCTAACACGCAAAAGGTCCCTGGTTCAAAACCAGGCAGAAACAGGCTGGCTTCCTTTTCCCAGATCCCCTTGTTGTTCAGAAAGGCCACTCCTCCTATTGGCCTGTCCCTGGGATAACTCCAACCCCTGCATGACAGAGGATGCTGACAGCAGTGGAGAAAGCACCTGGGTGTCAGGCTGGAGAACCTAGAGTAGTTAGGCCAGTCACCATTTGGAGGCTTGTGGCTTGGCCACCTCTGCTGTTGGAGGTTGGCCTATAGAGGCTCTCATTTCCTGCTGGGCTCCTTTGCGTGACTGGCCAAAGGAGGAAGTGAGGCAGGAATGGGGCAATAGAGGAAAGTTGAGCTGAGGAAGGCAGGGAAGAAGCTGTGTGGCTAAGTGGGGTTAGTAAAGCACCACCCTTCATTCTGCAAAGCCTGTGGAGGTGTGGTTGGCTGCTGGGAGGTAGAATCCTGTGCCTGCCTCTTGGCTTCCCAGGAGTGGCTACTTGCAGCCCAGGAGAAGAAGGGAGGTTCTGGGTGAAAGGAAAACAAGCAAAGCTGAGTCCAAGTGGAGAATGGCGGCTCCTTTATGGCCAACCTGGGGGCATGACTGATGGTTTTAGAGGTGGAGGCTGGGCTGGCTGTGAGCAACTGGGATCCAGGAAACCCCCACCTGCCCTTTTGAGGGCTGAACCCATGGAGGTGCAGTTGGCTGCTGGGAGACAGACCCCTGTGGCTGCCTGTTGGCATCCCAGGGATGGCTACTTGCAGCCCAGGAGAAGCGGGGTTCTGGGGGGAAGGAAAAGCAGCAATGGTGAGGCTGAGTGGGCTCCTTTCTGGCTGAGATGGTGGACTGTGGTGAGTCTGGGAGTTGCCTGCAAGCCATAAGTGGACGTAGTGCAGTGAAAACTGCTGCTCCATTCTGGCCGACCTGGGGGCACCATGGATGACTTGGGAGTGGGGGCAGGGCGCTGGCTGTGAGCAATTGGGATCCAGGAAGCCCCAGCCTGCCCCTCCAGGGGCCGAGTCTTCTTCTCTCCTGCCATGGGGAGCCCGACCTTAAGCCTGCCCAGCATGTGCAGCAGCTCGAGCATTAAGCCTTCCTGTGTGCATAACTGAACTACGCCCTAGTGTAATAGGGTGTAAAGTTTAGATTGTGAATTTATCTTTAATTTCCATGGTAATTTACTTTGATCTTTTATTCCTACCACTTATAATCCTTAAAACTCCATCTTTCTGTAGTTAATAAATCTGTTTTATGCTCTACTTAAACTGGTGTATTTTGCTTGAAGTTCTTGGGAAATCTCAGCTCCATTACAAGGCTGGTTCATGTACTATTCACAGTGAGGGAGGGGTGGACCCTGTGTAATAAACTCACACTGATCAGGCTTCTGATTAAGGCAAGATGGTATGATCCAGGGGTGCAAGGCTGCAGAGCTGTAGGGGGGGCGACTTTCTATCATTAGTGTTATGAGTGGCTGCAGAAGCATTCATGTAATTCAGTTGGCTGTGTCCCTACCTACGGATGTCTGTGTAAGTGCAATATCTGCCAGAGATTCACAGCTTGTCTCAGCATCACATGTGTGAGAGGGAGTCCAGGTGGTGGGACAAAGGGCTCAGGGGGTCCCACTGTTCAGGTTGCATCCCATAGATCCCATCACAGACTTTCAACAACCACAGCGGGTGCTCACTGAGACAGAGAGAGAGATGCCAAAATAGTGATCTCCAGTGCCAGCAGACATCAAACTATCAGAAATTCTGTGCACAGAGAAGACCCTGCTAGTGGAAAATGCCTTTGAAAATGGCCCTTCTGTCCCCAGCTGTGGTCGTACAGTGCTCAGTGCTCTGCGTTGTGGCCTCAAGAGTCATGGATGCAAGTTGAGATACGATGACCTTTTCCTTGTCTCCACATTTCTTAGGTGCCTCTTCCAACACTTGTCAGAAAAAATGACCGGTTTCTTTTGGAAGCATTTGCATTGCAAGGCAGAGGCAGTCTTCTCTGCTTCTTCAAAAGATTGACCAAAAAGTGTGAGGAGTGGACAGATTTGGCAAGGCACCACTGGGTGCTGCATCTCTAACCTCTACTTTACCTGGCAAGTGCCTCTGGGACTTTTCTTCCAGCTGCTCCATTTTTCATCAGTGACAATCAAAAGGAAGATGACATGACATCTGTGTGTGGACATCCCCAGCGAATCACAAGGACGTGTGGTGCAGGCTTTTGTGTTGCAGCAATTGCAGTCAAAGCAACCACCATGCCAATGCCAGTCACAGCAGCCTTTTCATCAACTCCAGGCTTGTGATTTGATTCTTTCCAATGTTTCTCTCCAAAGAAGCCTTTTCCTTAGCAAGCAATGACTTGGATACCAAGGGAGGTCTCTTCTGTTTCCTAGAAAGACACAGGAAAATGTGAGCAGAGGAGACAAAACCCATAGAACAAGGTACTACTGGGAGTTGAACCCAGGATCTCCTGTTTACTAGACAGGTGCTTTAGCCACCCAAGCCATAGTGCCTGCCTTGAGAAAATACTTGCAACTGTTCCCTTTGATGGTCCATGACAACACCTGCAAATTCCAAACTACAGACATTCCCCATTTCCCTCAAGACTTGCACGGAAGAACTGGCAGGCCAAGCCAGGATCTTCTGGTTACTAGGAAGACACTTCAGCCAGCTCTTCCCAAAGATCACTATCTAAAGACCTTTAAACAGCCTCTGTAGATGTTCACTGACAAAGAGATGCCAAAATAGAGTTCTCCACTGCCTGCAGCCATCACACTACCAGGAGTTCTGCGCACAGAGAGGCCCCTGCTGGTGGAAAAGGCTTTGGTAGAGACTCTTCTGACATCAGCCTGTGCTCATATACTGTTTAGCACTTTGTGTTGTGACTTCAGCATCCACAGATGCCAGTTGAGTTGGGGGACATTTTTCCTGTCTCCACATTTGTCTAATGGCTCCTTTCAATACTTGCCACCAAAAAGACTTGTTTCTTTTGCAAGCAATGTACAGCTAGGCAAAGGCAGTCTTCTCCATTTCCTCAGAAGATCACCAAGCTGTGGGGAGAGAAGACACATTCAGCCAAGCTGGATGCTGAATCTCCTCTTTGTTCAGCAGGTGTCTGTGAAGGACATAAATCTCCACCATGTAGAGGGCAAGAATAGGAGTTTATTACACACAGAACTGGCAGAGTGTCACCTTGCTTATTAGGCTCAGAGACACTGTTAATTGATTACAATAGAATATATAGATTTTCCATGGGTGGGGGAAAGAGACGGGGTAGGGAGTTTCAAACTCTGGGATACGTTTTGCAGCAAGACATGATAAGCACAGTAGCCAAAGGTTAACAGGTTACATAATGTCTCCACCCATGGTCTCAAGTTAGCAAGTTAACATTTCATGAATACTTTGATAAAATGTTATTAGTATAAAATATCTATGCTGAATTCTGATTTGAGGTCCATAGGAAAGGAGCAACTCCTTTGATTGTCCTCCAGGTACATTCCTAGAGTTTAAAGCAAAGAAACAGTGAAAGTATATGGCAATAAAGATTGTTTTCTGTTTGTCTTAAGGCAAGGCATTGGTCCCTGGGAAGGGAGGTGGAAGGATGCCATATCTTATATTGACATCTGCCAACTTTTCATAAACTCAAGGTTGGATCTCTGGGAAGAACGTCTCCCTACAGAAGAGACTTACACAATAGGAACAGGGATTCTTTGTTCAATCTGCAACTCTGAATAAGATACAATTCTTTAGTTCTTAGCTCCAACACCTGGCAATTTGCTGACCAAACCTATCTTAGCAAGCAAGGCTTTCTGTTTACCCAGCTTTCTTTTAGCTGGTCACTATTTGCTAGGCTTCTGGTCCCTTGATTATACTCTGGACTTTGGGTCTGGAAAAGAGCTGGCACAATCCATAGACCAGGTTGTTATATAATATGCACATGAATTTTAACCCTTCACATACAGTAATGGCAAAGTTCTTGGTTCAGGCTTGTAGCAGTGATGGAATAAACTGCAGGTTCAAATCAAGTCTCTGGAGTCCATCCACAGCTGGGATGGGTCATTCAGTCCCTTGTACAGAGCTTCAGTTTGTAGCAAAGTCCCTTCAGAGGTATGAAGCAGGACTGAAGACAAGATGGAGACGAGGCATCAGCCTTTTACAGTTTCTTGCCATGTGGTCTTTGTTTTCTTTGTCCCAAGGACACTCTATCCAGCACGTGGCATAGAAAAACCTTTGAGTTTTGTCCATAGGCAGATCCCTGCATACCTTGCTGAGCCACAAGGCATATCTACCTTCTCTCAATGGGTTGATTGTAGAGCTGATGGTCCTTAATGGGCCATCAAGCAGGCTAGGCAGAACTGACACCAACTTGTCTGGCTGGGGTGTTCCTCGGAAGCATAGCACAAGTTTGAATACAGACAGCATAGAGCCAATATTCATAAAGTCAACTACAAAAATGATACACATCTAGAGATAGCATAATTATAATCAGCCAATCAGAACCTCTCCATAGACCCCTTTCACAACAACCTTTCTATCATATTGGCTGCAAATATAGAACAGTGGTCACAATGGTGATCTATAAAGTTACAGATTATGTCAATAACATCACAGGAGGTGACACGGCATCAGTGAGACTGATATTGGAATACTGTCTCCAGTTTTGGTGTCCTCATTTGAAAAAGATACTGTGAAATTGGAGCTGGGGCAGCAAAAAGCCACCAAAATGTTCTGAGGGCTGGAGAAAAATGCCTTCTAGTGAGCTATTGAAAGAGCTCCATCTGTTTAGCTTATCAAAAGAAGATTGAAAGGTGACTTCACTGAAGTGTTGAAGTGCCTTAATGGAGAGAAAAGATTGGGTATTAAAGGGCTCTTGAATGGAGCAGAGAAAGACATAACAAGACCCAATGATTGGAAGGTGAAAAGAGACAAATTCATATTACAACTAAGCCCCAAATAGTCAACAGCGAGGATGATTCACCACAGGAACAAGCTACCAAGGAAAGTGGTGGAATCTCCATCCCCTGAAGTCATTCAGTGAAAACTAGATGCCTTTCCCCCAGAAGTAGCTATTGTGTTATGCAGGAGGCCTGTGATATGCAGGGGGTCAGATTAGATGCTGTAATGGTCTCTTCTGGCCAGAAAGTAGACTAATTGTACAGATACTAGTTTTCGGAAAAACTGAGTGTAGCATTGGGAGCAGCATCTGAAGTTTTACTGTCTAGCCAGCTTACTGCCTAGAACGAACGCTCCTTGAGTGGGGTGACCACAGGGAGTAGCTCAAACCTCCAAAGGGCCTGGCCAGGGAAATTGATGCTAGCCTTGGTACATGGACGCACACCGCCGAATTAATGTGCTTAGTATGGGCCTGTGTCCTCGACTTTATACAATTTCCAGAGCGTTGCACTGTGGGTAACTGTCCCATAGTTCCCGCAGTCTCCCCTGCCCATTGGAATTCTGGGTTGACATCTCAATGCCTGATGGGGCAAAAACAGTGTCATGAGTGAGTCTGGGTAAATGTCATCACTCAATCCTCCCTCCATGAAAACAACAGCAGACAATCATTTTGCGCCCTTTTCCCTGGATTGCCCGGGCAGACGCCATAGCACAGCAACCATGGAGCCCGTTCAGCCTTTTTTCACTGTCACCGTATGTCTTCTTTATAGTGCTGACAGATGTGGTACTGCAGTGCTACACAGCAGCATCCCCTTGCTTTTTGCAAGTTAGCAAAGATGGTTACCAGCCCTACTGTACCGTCTGCTGCTTTGCAAGTTGACAATGACAGTTACCAGTTATACTGCACCATCTGCTGCTGTCATGGGTGCTCCTGGCTGGCCTCGATGGGGTCGGCCACGGGCTTATGGACAAAAATAGGAATGACTCCCCAGGTCATTCTCTTCTTTAAGTTTTGTCTAATGGAGAGTCAGTTCTGCCTAGACTATCAGGCAAGCCTACTAAAGAACCAGAGGGGCAAACGGGCGCTCCGGGTCAGAGCCCTAGAGATCCCGCAGAAATGATGCGCTGCATGCCATTCTAGTGGGTGCCCCTGCAACAACCCTACCCATTGCTTCCCTCCTCCTTTACCCCTCCTGGGCTACCATGGCAGTTATCCTCCCATTTGTGTGATGAAGTAATAAAGAATGCAGGAGTTTGAAACAACACTGACTTTATTGCTTCTGCAAGCAGGGATCAAAGGGGGGAGGGGAGCGCAGCCTCCAGCTGCTATGAATGAACCTGGGAGTCATTCCCATCTTTGTCCAGGCATCCCCGGCCGACCTCACCGAGGTCAGTCAGGAGCACTCACGGGACGACGATGATGGATACCTGTCCTACTGTACCGTCTGCCGTCCGCAAGGGAAGGGAAGGGGATGCTGCTGTGTAGTGCTGCAGCACCACATCTGCCAGCAGCATCCAGTAGACATACAGTGACATTGAAAAAAGGTGAGAGAGGATTTTTTTTCCCTTTGCTTTCATGGGGGCAGGAGGCGGGGGAACGACATATACTTTGAACAACCCGCGACAATGTTTTTCACCCTTCAGGCTTTGGGAACTCAGCCAAGAATTCAAATGGTTTTTTGAGAGTGCGGGAACTGTGGGATAGCTACAATCCTCAGGCGCCCCTCCCTCCATGAGCGTCCATTTCATTCTTTGACTTTCTGGTACGCTTGTCTCAGTTCCTTAAGTTTCAGCACTGCGTTGAGTCCCTATTGTGGCCTCTGTCCATCATAGCCTTGGAGATTTTTTCAAATGTTTTGGTATTTCGTCTTTTGGAACGGAGTTCTGATAAAACAGATTCATCTCCCCATACAGAGATCAGCTTCAGTATCTCCCGAACAGTCCATGCTGGAGCTCTTTTTTGATTCTGGGACTGCATAGTCACCTGTGCTGATCAGCGCTCCACGCTGGGCAAACAGGAAATGAAATTCAAAAGTCCACGGGGCTTTTCTTGTCTACCTGGCCAGTGCATCCGAGTTCAGATTGCTGTCCAGAGCAGTCACAATGGTGCACTGTGGGATAGCGCCCAGAGACCAATACCGTCAAATTGCAGCCACACTAACCCTAATCTGACATGGCAATACTGATTTCAGCACTACTTGTCATCAAGGAGGAGTACAGATACCGGTATTAAGAGCCCTTTATATCAATATAAAGGGCTTCTTTGTGTGGACGGATGCAGGGTTAATGTGATTTAATGCTGCTAAATGGACATAAACTCGTAGTGTTGACCAGGCCAGAGAGAGCAGCAGGTTTCCCTATTGTTTTCCTGCT